>NC_061113.1:220922385-221160982 GCF_002878395.1 Capsicum annuum
TATATATATATATATATATATATATATGTATGTATGTATGTATGTATGTATGTATGCATGCCAGCCTGAGGGGTAATAATAAAGCAATGAATGATCAATGAACCCATGGAGAACAAGATGATTCAAAATAGAGTATAAATCAATTGACAATCGATTTTAGTTGAAAAAGAAATCACATCAGACTAAACTATCTTAAAATGCCAAGATGGTTCTGCAATTAAAACTCTAAATTGCTAACAAATTCACTTGTGAGGTCCAACAACATTCACGATAATAAAAATACCTTTCTTGGTAGAGACTTAACTAATATCTCCAAAACCAGATAACATAAGTAGCTGCAGATCATTACTTGGAAAAGGTATGGCAAGGACAAGTTATGTTCAATCCAAAAAAAATAAAGCAAAACAGAAAAACAAAAGGAAGAAAAGGAAAGACTGACCAAGAATTATAACAAATCAGTTATTAATCTATCACTAGACATTAGCCACCATAACCAACCCAATAACCAACCCAAGTTACAGAAGTCGAAAGATAAAAACTAGCAAATTATGTATATTTTTGGTTTTGAGAACATTGTACTACCTAATGTCCTCTATCTATAACTACACATAAAGTACGTAACTGTAAAGAATAAAAAAAAATTGGAATGCAACAAGTCTATAGTAAGACAATATAATATATACAAAAACTCTAAGAACATCATAATTTAGATCCAAAATAATACAAAATGTATATTTAAGCTTAAAAACATGTATCTTAGAAGAAAAAACATGTATATCTTATAATACGACTTTCAATAAAAATTAAACAACACTAGATACATGTCAAAGCATTAACAGTAACCCACAGATACACGTTAACACAACATGTATGTATCTATGTAGTTATAAACTTGTATCTTTTATAATATAATTTTCAATAAAATTTAAACAACACTGGATACATTTCAAAGCATTAACATTAACTCACAGATACTAGTTAACACAACATGTATCTATGAACTTATAAACTTGTATCTGTTGTAATACAACTTTTAATAAAATTAAAACAACACTAGATACATATCAAAGCATTAACAGTAACTCGCAGATACAAGTTATCACAATATGTATCTATACTTATCAACTTGTATCTTTTGTTATAGTAATTGCAGTACCACTGCTATAGATAGGAACTAGTAAAGATTAAAAGAAAAATTCGAGTCATTAACCAACAAAAACAGGAATACAAAACAAACAACAATAGGAAACGGAGAAATCAATATCAACAACAACATACCCAGTATATTTCCGAATCTCTATTCATAATGTTAATTCAAAACGATATAGCCTGAACATATGATAATCAAAGAAATTGCATAATAAAAAAAATGAAAAAATCACTTTGTAAACCCAATCATAATTTTTTTTAAAAAAGCGTAAAATAAGAATAGAAAAAATTGAAGGGGACTATTCAATAGAGACTACAGGATCCAAGTGTAGTAAAATAAATACAACAAAATAAAAAGGGGACTATTCAACAGAAACTACAGGATCCAAGTAAAATACATACCATAGATCGCACAAGCTTCAAGGCACTTGTATAAACCCGCAAAACAAGTAGGCTAAAATGAGGGCAACAGAGAAGAGAGAAACAACACAAGAAGTTAAAATAAAGGATAGCCACTAGCTTTTTTATCACAACTTTCCTTCACTAGCTAGCCGAATTATGATTAAAATCTTGAATTCCCTTCCCTTGCAATGTATATCAACATGATACAGAGTTAATAATCTCTTTTGATACGGCAAGCCAAGTCAGAGTATAGAGTTAATAAGGATAACAACACCAACATCAACAGTTATGTCAGTGGTAGATTAGTTTGAAGAAATTGAAAGGGAAGGAATACAACAACATATGCAGTGCAATCCCAAAACTGAAAAAATCACTTTGTAAACCCAATCGCAAAATTTACAACAAAAAATCCGATAAACAATGTCGTTTTTTCAAAATTATTTTAAAAAAAAAAAAGTAAAATAAGAATAGAAGAAATTGAAGTTGATTTAGGGAGGAAATTTACCTTAATTCAAAGGTTTGAACTAGAGAGAGAAATTGGATAGAAACTGCTGCTTGAATTAAGGCTTACAAAGATGAGAAAATGAGTTAATTTTTGGTAAAGTTTCAACTAAAGAAAAGGAGGTTTTAACTTGTATCTCAACTTTACCAAAAAATTATAAATGTTGGGATTTAAGTAATATTTTAGAAGTAGAGTGACTTTTAGTAATTCAGAAACATAGGTTGTTTATTTAGGTAATTTTTCCTAAAAAATATGTCTAAATCAAGCCCCGATTCAATAACCCAATAATCCTACCCAATAACTCGATAATCAAATTATCGATTCGGGTTAATGGTTTGACCCAAAATTTACACAGCTCTATTCTAAAGTAGGGCCTCCTCAGCAACATTCATACCGAACAATACATCCATATCCTACAATCTGATGGTACATTTACCAATACACATAGGATGTTCCTTGATACGATTCTAGAATTCACT
This sequence comes from Capsicum annuum, assembly GCF_002878395.1. NCBI lineage: Eukaryota > Viridiplantae > Streptophyta > Magnoliopsida > Solanales > Solanaceae > Capsicum > Capsicum annuum. The sequence goes on from NC_061113.1 coordinate 220,924,918, forward strand.
ATTGTTGCCACCTAATTTGTACCCACCACGATTAAGTTTAATCCTGAATATCTTCAATTATAAATAAAATTAAAATATTTGTTTCATTCAGATAAATACACTCTAAAATATTTATTTAGGTTAATTTTGTCATTTAAGTGATGATTATATATTTTCGTATTTACATAGACGAGATCGTATAAATTTTGTTTCTTAAATGAATATTTTTACTAAAGTTGAATTTTTATCGAGACTCATCTTGAAAATTAATTCAAACATGTAAATCTTGATATAAATATAAGTTTTTATCAAAGATAATTTATCTAGAGAATATTTATTTGATTGTATTAAATCAAGAAGTTTAGGATTAAATAAATTATTAATTCATTTTGAATTTTGATTCAAGTTAGCCGATTTATTGAATTGGCCGTAGTTGAAATCAATTAGGCCACAATTGCAATGCAATTTGTCAATTGATTTATTAATTTGATTAAAATTTAAAGGGAAAAGGCATAAATACCTCCCTAAACTTGTCTCCAAAACTCACTTTAGCACTTTAGCTTTATGAGTAATTATTTACCCCCTAAACAACTTTTAAATGAATTATATTACCCCCTTAATGGCTGACGTGACAAAAAAATAAAAATTAAAGCGTGTTTTATTAAAAAAGTATTAAAAATTTTAAGCGAGTCCCACTTTAAAATTTTCAACCATTATTTTTTCCCCTTCTTCCCCACACCCCACCACCCCATGTCTTCTTCTTCCTCACACCCCACCATCCCCATGTCTTCTTCTTTCTCACACTCCACCATCCCCTTGTCTTCTCCTTCCTCTAATTCTTTTCTTTTTCACTTCTATCTACAAAATATCTCCAATCAAATAAATTCTTTGTTTTTATGACAAAAAAATTCAACATAGTTTTTTATTTCTAATTTTCTTGCAGATATAGGAAGGGGTTTGGGTGGGGTGGGGTTTGGGAGGAGGGGGCTGAACAAGAGAGAAAATGGGATTTGGGGGGGGGGGGGGGGGGGGGGGGGGGTGGGTGGGGTAAAGAAGAAAGCTTGGGTAAGGGGGGTGAAAAAGAATTATTTTTGACTTATATTTATGAAATTATTTTTTAATTTGTTTTTTTGTGTGGCTTGTGTGGCAACGATGTGGTACTGCTTTGGGGACGAGTGTATGGCACTCTCCATTATGAGAGTGGAGTTATATTTTTGGGGTGGTATATAATTCACATGAAAGTTGTTTAGGGGTAAATATTTACCAATAAAGTTAAAGTGCTCAAGTAACTTTTGGCGACAAGTTCAGGAGGAAAATTATGCCTGTCACAAATTTAAATAAACTGACCAAGATCCTAATGTTTTGGCTATTTAGTAAATAGCCTAATCCTAAACAATTTGGTCTATTTAATAAAAGATCTAAATTCTTCCCTTACCCAGTCCATTTCCTTCTAAAATCCAACTGCCCCAGGCCTAAAACACCAATCTGACCTATCAGGCTCAATCCTCCATCCACCCTTCTCCTTTACCCATCCAACAACATAAACCACGATAACAGAGTTTGCGTACAACCCAGAAAACAACAGTAAAACATCAATGCAACAAACATCAACTCGACAAGACCCGAAAGGGAAATTTTTTTCCCTTTTCGCCCAAATCGTCTCTTCCTCCCTTTGGTTTGTACTTGTCGTGCGACTCCCACATAATTTTATACCATTAAAAGGCCAAAAATCTTCCAGAAACGCCTAGGTGACATCCCAAACGATCGACTTTCATGAATTTTGGGTGAATTAGTACGTATTCGTACACACTTGCACATTTTTCATTGGCTCTTGGGAAGAATTTCATTCCCTCAATTTTTATTGGCTGCCCGATTTTGGAATTAATCAAGAAAATTCAAATTTAGACTAATTGTTGACTGTCAACCTTATCCTTGATCCCAAGTTTGAATTTTTCCATTAGAAAATCCCTAAAATACCTCCAATTCTTTGTTATCACATCGATTGAAGCCCAAAAATTGATCCTCATCTGTCTCTATAAATACTTCTACTGTTTTCATTGAAAAAAAGTTCAGAAAGACAATTCGGAAGCAAGAACCCCAATGTAAGGGATTTTACTGAAGTTCCTAAGCAAAAATCCGTGTACGACTCTTAGTAGCTTAGGATTTTGGCTAAGAAATTAATTTTATTTTTAGGTGGTGGCGAGAATTTTGACGTGCTCGAAGTTATGATTCGCTGACCTAAAAAAGGTAACACATTTTTTTTCAATTCTTTAGTAATTTATTCTTCTTCTTCTTTTATGAGTAGAGATTTTTTGTTTGAAGTCATAGTAATGGTGGTATTATTTGTTGTATATAGATATGAAGGCCACAAAATTCTATAATAGCTGATCGTTTTCCACTATGTTGAGTTAACATTGTTGTTATACATTAACGATATCAGTCAAATTTCTTATGAAATCTACTTAGTTCATAATACTAGAAAAAGTTTAGTGAAAAAGGAAAAATATAATTTTGTGAAAGTATTTTATAGTATTATTCAAAGAATTGAGTGTGACACCCTCGATTTTTGGTCCTTGAAACTTGTTGAAATTCTATCCTCACTACCAAGTCTACGACTCCCCTTATAAGTCGTAGGGAGTCTAGACAGGTCTTAGAGACCCAAATCATAGCCTGACAAGTGTGTATGTGGTTAAGTTTCTGTTCTAAGTACGAGTGGCTCCCAATGAGATGCATGGACTCATTACGAGGCACGATGTGCCAACCGTAGTCAAACCAGAGTGTGTTCCAAGTGTTGGTGTCTTGGATATGACTCGGACCCTATAAGTTGTAGGGTCATGATACAATTTGTATGATGTAAGTCGTAAGGTCAAAAGTATGGGTTCCCCCTGACATTATTGTGACTACGACTCATGGTAACGAGTTGTAATGTGTCGCAACGAGTCTCTTTGAGACCCGTAACGACTGGCGATAATTTTTGCCAGATTTTAAGTGAAGAACACTTTGGACAATTCCTTTCTTACCCAATTAAAATCTCACATCTATAAAGCACTAAAGAGGGTTATTTATAATTCATAACATAATCAAAACATACTCTCTTCTCTCCAAATTCTCTCAAGTAAGATACTCATGGTTTTTAAGAAGTAAGTCATCTAAGGGCTCAAAGATTGAATTCTTTCCATAAAAATTGGTGTTTCAGGCATGTTACTCTTTCCCCATTATTTTTTTTCTAAAGAATGGGTTTTAAATTACAATTCATGTAGTTTTGGTATTGGTTTTGGAATATGGGTTAAAGGGTTTTGAATGTTTGTATCTTAAATAATGTTTCTCATAGTTTACATATGATTGTCCATATTTTAATAAGGGTTTTGAACTTATGGGTGTATGAGTATGGTGAATAAACCAGGGGGTTGTGATTTCCCCTAATTTTGTGAATATTGACAATTAAAGTGGTAATGACCTCAACTCTATGTTGTGGAATATGTTTTGAATATGAAAAATATGCATATTGAACTATTTTTGAACTATTGCATAATGTGAATAATAAATCGTAATGGTTTTGAATTAAACCTTGTGGAGTTGTATAACTCCCCAAGCTAATGTATAATTAAATCAAGGGGGTTGTGAATTCCCTTAAGTGATGATAATTGGTTTGACATGTTGTTATTACCTTGCAAGTATGGTTGGTATGATGATACCAACAATGTATGCCTTAATGTGTAATATGTTTCAATTAATGGGGTTATGTGATAAATGTTTTAATGGAGCTTAAAAGAGGGTAATGTAGCTGAGTCATGAAAGTAGAGGTCCCAAGACCAATATTGGAAACCACAGTTGCCAACGCGGGGGTCTAAATGACTAGGTGGTTCGAGTCCCTCCTTATTATATGATTGGGAGGTTCAAATCCCTCTATATTATATTACATTTTTGGGGTGCTTATGATACCTTGGTATGCCGGGTGTTTTAAGTCCCCCATAGTGCATATGTATATCCTCTGGTTTGTGTGGTTACATACACTGGGACCCTTACAACTATGGAAAAGATGGACCCATATAGCCCGTGGGTGCCTTCTTATGACGGTTGAGTTATACAGTCTGTATTAAAGTTTTAAAGTGCATACAAAGCCTTGTTCCCTAACCTTGCATGTGATATATATATATATACACATGCATTTGATTATGTGTGTTCGATTTGAATGATTCTAAGATTTGAATGATTCTAAACTATTGATCATGGCATTTATTATCTTTTATCCCTAAGTTACATGCTATTTCTCAACCCACTATCTATCTTCGGACATTGTATCCCTACTCGATGCAGGCACAGGAGATACTTCTACTTTTTCTACGCAGTGATTAGGTGCATCAGCTTGGTTCGTCAATCGTGTGGTGAAGTGGTGAACATCCATTCTCCGAAAGACTTAGATATTTCATCAGTTTTCATTTATAGATAAGAATTGAGAGTGCACATTAATATTAACATTGTCATTGTCAGGGTCGGGGGAATGTCCCAACACTTTATTGATTTCGGTTTGTTAGAAGGTTTGTAGATTACTGTGGACTTGGGTGGTGTTGGATGGTTGATACAAGAAAGGAAAGGAACACACAGAACATATACCAAAACAGTCCACTAGTTTAAAGAATCGAGGACCACCTTGATGACAACTCTCGGATTCAACAAGCAACCAACAAAATGAGATAAATAAAGGTGTTTACCACACCAACTAGCCAACCAAACTATGATTAACAACACAAAGAAAAACTACAACCAACGAGTTAAGGATACAAGACAACACTACACGGTTATAACAAAAACAATGGGTACAAGAAAGTAAGATAGATAACTTGATGTACAATGCATAAAAACTTATGAACCAAAATGTTTATTAAACATTAAGACCCAAAGTCTTCACACTAATAACACCAAGTTCTTACGGGACCTCAAGGGAATCAGAACTCCCAAGCAACCACCGTTTCCAAGATTGTTATCAACACAAATGATGTCCACACATGCCACAAGGAATCCACCTTGCAAGACACTCTCTTGAGCTCTCAAAATATTTCATCTAATTCTAAGATAAATGACCTAATAAGGTTTTATTTATAAGTTAGATTAACTTATTACAAAAAGAACAAAAAGCCCTTACAAAGGGGCGGCCTCGGAGTGTGCTTCTTGGATGGTTTTGGAGTATATGAGGGTTCCTTCACACTTCAAAACTTGTTTCATTGGACAGGAAGCCCCACAAGATTGGGTATTTAAGTCTTGCCTACCATTACGTCCTTGAGTGCTAAGATGCCTCTTTGACCCATATCATTCTCCCCTCCTTGGAAAGGATTCGTCCTTGAATCTGAACCTTGTAAAATAATAGGAAGGACAAGCAAACACAAATTCCTCAAGGTATGAGGGTAAGGGTTAGTGTAATCAATCGTAGCATCTTGCCATGGTGGCTCAAACTTCAAATATAAACAACCATCCCTCTTACCCGAATACCCTCCCAAGAAAGAATCAACTAGTCTATCCACATAAGTATGACAAGAAACAAGGAACAAAAGTTGCTTATCAAGTGGAAAACATAGACTCTTCTTGGAACGACCAATATACTTAAAAGTTGAGATAGGAAAGACATACATTCCATGCACATTCAAGTCATTCCAAAAAACATCATCACCGTATTTCAAATGATCACCGGGGTCAAATGGGTGGAGTATCCATGGGCACGGGTTGGAAACACGCTTCCTTACTCCAATATTACTATAATTATGATCAAATGTCCCCTCTATAATAGCTTGATCTACAACAAAAATAACTAGAGGTTCATCCTTAGTCAATCGACCAATATGTTCAACATCACCATTTTCACACACAAGTTGGTCTTCATGACTTCCATAAGACAATGCACTGTCACTCGGCACAATGGCTTCAACACTAGGTGGATAAAATAGTGTATCCACAATTTCAAGTTGTACATTTTCTCCACAAGATGAAGGAACATTCGGCTCACTTAAAGACAAACTATCATTCACACTTAGTTGGCTATGAGCCTCATTCACTAGAGTGCAAGAGTTAGTTTGATTACTTTGTAGCTCACGTGGAGCATGTACACTCATGGGAACTTTATTAGGAAGGCTTGGATGCTCTACCAAGTTATCCAACTCCTTTCAAGGAGAGCTTTCTGTCCCTTCCATTCTTCCTTCCATTCGGCCTATTATTCTTTCCATTCTCTCCATTCGACTACTAAGGTCATGTTTCATACCTATTATGGTAGCCATCAAATCGTTAATGGTCACCTTTTCTTATGCCATAGTACCTAACTAGAGAAATTTAAAAAAAACACAAAAAACAACAAACTAGTTAAGGTTATAAAAGAAAGCATCCTCACAAAACGTCTCAAAACAGTCTGCAAACTCTCAAGCGCACACTTTTGATTTTTTCACTCTGTTGGCCTCACAAGTGTTGATAACCCGCTTCTACTCCAATAAGGTCACATAGTTCCAATTGTTTCTAGAATTTGGAGTGGATTCTTGTTTAAAACAATACAAAAAGTAATGTACGAACTTGAACCAAAAATATACTACGATTCAAAAATGAGAAAATCACAAAAAAACAATGCTAACACGAAAAACGTACTCAAAAACCAATCTAAAACTTAGTAGGTATTTACTAGTTGTCAATTAGTATAAGAGTCAACAAAAATGGAAACCAATAGAAACAAGAAAGTGAAACTAGGAAATTCAATGTTCTTGAACTCTTTGATGATGTGGCACTTAACTATTGGATGTTGTAATGTTGAAAATTTTTTGTTTCAAGAAACTAGTTGTTCAATTTCATGTGTGGAAGAAGAGAATTTTTGCCAAGGTATGGGTCAAACAAGGTCTAGACTCCACTTTCAAGATTCATAAAGTCCTTCACCTACTTGCACCAAATTAGCAAGACAACCTTTTTGGATGTTTTGTCCCCTTTCCTCTTTTGGACAATCCTTGAAAAGTGTTTTTCTTCCTTTTGGAAGTTATACTTATTGAAGGTCTTTGGTCTTCTTACTAATTTGGTGTTGTCTTGAAAATGATTTCAAGACAAAAAAAGTCTTCTCTTCTTTATATGGTTTTCAAGATCAACAACAACCTCTTCAACACAACTTCAAGAACACAACATCTTCAACACAACTTCAAGAACACAAGAAGAACACCACCACCATAACAACAAAACCGTCCACTTAACACCACCACACACTTGAAATTAGCTCAAGAAATTAGATCTTAGGCTAAATATGTGTTGAGGAGAAAGAAAACCAACACAATAAACAAACCAAGACAACAAAATACACCTAGATCTAGAAAATAATTTTGGCCAAACACAATAAGAACACCAAATCTGTTTTTTTTTGTTTTTTATTTTTATTTTTTTTTCACTCTCAAGACCAAGATTGATCTTGTTAGAACAAAATCAAAGATTTATTTGATACCAAATGATACAAGAAAGGCAAGGAACAGACAAAACATACACCAACACGGTCCACTAGTTCAAAGAATCGGGGACCATCTTGATGACCACTCTTGGATTCAACAAGCAACCAACAAAATGAGATAAGTAAGGGTATTTACCACACTAACCATCCAACCAAACTATGATTAAAAACACAAATAATAACAACAACCAATGAGTCAAGGATACAAGACGAAACTACACGGTTACAACAACAACAACAACAACAAGAATGGGTACAAGAAAGTAAGATAGATAACTTGACATACAATGCATAAACACTTATGAACAAAAATGTATATTAAACATTAAGACCCAAACTCTTCACACAAACAACACCAAGTTCTTACAGGACCTCAAGGGAATTGAAACTCCCACGCAACCACCATTTTTGTTATCAACACAAGTGATATCCACACTTGCCACAAGGAATCCACCTTGCAAAAAACTCTCTTGGGCTCTCAAACTATGTCATCTAAGTCTAAGATAAATGAACTAATAAGGTTCTATTTATAAGCTAGGTTAACTTATTACAAGAAAAGCAAAAAGCCCTTACAAAGGGGCAGCCTTGAAGTGTGCTTCTTGACGGTTTTGGAGTATATGAGGGTTCCATCACACTTCAAAACTTGTTTCCTTAGACGGGAATCCCTACAAGCTTGGGTATTTATGTCTTGGCTTCCATTACATCCTCGAGTGCTAAGATGCCTCTTTGACCCATATCATCCTCCCCTCCTTGGAAAGGATTCGTCCTTGAATCTGAACCTTGTAAAATAATAGGAAGGACAAACAAACACAAGTTCCACAAGGTATGAGGGATAGGGTTAGTGTAATAAATCATAGCATCTTACCAAGGTGGCTCAAACTTCACATATAACCAAGAATCCCTCTTACCTGAATACCCTCCCAAGAAAGAATCAACTAGTCTATCCACATAAGTATGAGAAGAAATAAGGAACAAAAGTTTCTTATCAAGTGGAAAACATAGACTCTTCTTGGAAAAACAAATAGAATTGAAAGTCGAGATAGGAAAGCCATAAATTCCATGCACATTCAAGTCATTCCAAAAAACATCATCACCGTATTTCAAATAATCACTGGGGTCAAATGGGTGGAGTGTCCATGGGAACGGGTTAGAAACACACTTACTTACTCTAATACTACTACAATTATAATCAATTGACCCCTCTATACTAGCTCGATCTACAACAAAAACAACTAGTGGTTTATCCTTAGTCAATCGACCAACATGTTCAACATCACTATTTTCACACACAAGTTGGTCTTTATGACTTCCATAAGACAATGTAATATCACTCTGCACAATGGCTTTAACACTAGGTGGATCAACTAGTGTATCCACAATTTCAAATTGTAAATTTTCTCCACAAGATGAAGGAAAATTCAGCTCACTTAAAGACAAACTATCATTCACACTTAGTTGACTACGAGCCTCATTCACTAGAGTGAAAGAGTTAGTTTGATTACCTTGTAGCTCACGTGGGGCATGTACACTCACAGAAACTTGATGAGGAAGGCTTGGACTCTACCAAGTTATCCAACTCCTTTCAAAGAGAGCTTTCTGTCCCTTCCATTCTTCCTTACATTCGGCCTATTATTCTTTCCATTCTCTCCATTCGACTACTAAGGTCCTGTTTCAAACCCATTATGACAGCCATCAAATTGTTCATGTTCACCTTTTCCTATGACATAGTACCTAACAAGAGAAATTTTAAAACAAAAACACAAAAAACAACAAACTAGTTAAGGTTATAAAAGAAAGCATCCTCACAAAACATCTCAAAATAGTATGCAAACTCTCAAGCGCACACTTTAGATATTTTCACTCTATTGGCCTCACAAGTGCTGATAAACCGCTTGTACTCCAATGAGGTCACATGGTTCCTATTGTGGCTAGAATTTGGAGTGTATTTAGTAGTGGTAAAAAAAACAACATTTGGTAAGGTTTTTTGTAGAAATAAAAAAATAGTGCTACTACTAGTTCATTACCGCCTAGATTTAGTGAAACTTCTCTATCACAGCCTAATGATTTCGATGTTGGTACCGGTATGGAATTAAACCATGAGACCCTAAGCAAGCGTTATGATAATTTTGAGGAAAGACTCACTAGAAGAAGATGATATAGAAGAACAAGAGTTAGGTGATACCCCTACCCCTACTAATCTGGTTATGAAATTATCGGAAGATGGTGAAGAACTTCCCTCTTTACCAGAATTTACTGGCGCCAAAGGTACCGAATGTCCTAAAAGGTCTATAGTTTGGAAATTTATATAGCATGATAAGGTAAAAAATACTGCTACTTGCCATAAATGGGACAAAGTTATGATATATTTGACCGGGGGAAAGAATGGCGGGACAGGATTGTTAACTATGCATTTGAGGAGATGTAATAAAGAATTTATTCATTTAGAAAATGATGCTAAGGCATAAAAAGGTGTTACACCATTGACTCAAGAATCTATAGGAGCTATATGGTTCAATCGCGTTTAGACATGTTTAACCCGGCTGGCTCAAGTTCACCATCGACATATAGTGAAGATGTAGATAAAGATGAATTAGCAAAAATGATTGCGGTTATGGGTTTGTCTTTTAGTTTTCCTTCGCATTCCAATTTTATTCATTATATTCAACGAGTATATAATCCCTCTTTTAAAGTTTTTTCACGAAATACAATTAAAAATGATATTTTAAAATTTCTAGCTGAACATTGTCATTATCTTCGTTACTTATTTAGTAAATTTGATGGTAGAATATCTATTACTTTCAACATGGGTCGTAGTGTTCTCACTAATGATTATTTAACTGTCACGGCTCATTGGATTGATCACCATTGGAACATGCAAAAAAGAATTATTACTTATAAATATGTTGACGAGGCTAAAACCGGTAGCTTTAAAGCTAATACAATAATAGATTGCTTGAAATATTTTAGATTTGTTGATAAAACTATGACATGCACATTAGATAATGCTTCTAATAATTTGAAAGCTGTTTATTTTTAAAAAAACTAGACTATGTCCTATGGATGAAGATCATTTTCATGTTAGATGTACTGCACATATTTTAACTTTGATAGTATATGATGGTGTTGAGTTGTTTGGAAATGGTTGTTGTAAAGTTCAAATTGTTTGTATTTAAATTTTTAAAAATAAAAAAAGTTTATAATGGATAATTTTAAATTTCAATGTGCAAAATATGATATTCCATATAGTAAAGTTCCAAAAGAAGTTCCTACTAGATGGAATTCCTTGTATCAAATGCTTGAAGTTGCTCTTGTATATCGTGAACCTATACAATTAGTTTATAATGCTCATAATTCGAATCCTAATTTAAGGTTAGGTGAATATGATTGGATTGAAGTAGAAGATCTTTGTAAATTTTTTAAAACTTTTTATCAAGCTATGAACACAGTGACTGCGTAATATACTCCAACAATTGCTTCTGTTTTAGTAACTATTACTGCTATTTCTAAAGTACTTGCTGAATATAGAAAAATTTACCCTTACAAAGATGCAATTGAAGCTATGGTTGATAAATTTTAAAAATATTTTTTTCCTATTTCACAAATTTATTTGACTGCTACTTTATTCACTCATTTTATAAAGAACATAGTGTAATGATGATGGTTAAAATTTTTACAATAATTTAGAAATTGGACCTCGTAAAAAGCCATTAGTTGAAACTTGTTGTGCTAACATAGTACCTAAAGCTAGGAGTTTATATAGTACCTAAAGCTAAGAGTTTATATAACTGGAATAAAATATTGCGTCGGTCGAACCTCCTACTTTTAGTTGTAGATATGATGATTTAGATGAAGGGATGGGTGAAGAACTTGGCCTTCAATGTTGTAGAAGTAATGATTTTGACTCTTATATTTACCAGGATCGGAAAAGTATTAAAGATGCAAATAGAGAATAAAAACTTTTAGCATGGTGGAAGACCCATACCAGACAATTTCCAAACCTTTCAAAAGTGGTTTGAGATGTGCTAGTAACTCAAGCTTCTTCAGTTGCTTCGGAGAAAGCTTTTAGCGTAGGTAGATTTATGATTAGAGATCATCAGTATTCATTAGTAAAGGATAGTTTGGCGATTTTAGTATTATTTAGAGATTGGATCAATGCCGAACCAAGAAATTTTGGGCTCCCAAAATTACCACCCCAAATTAAAGACGAAATAGACAAAATATTTGAGAAAAATAGTGATGATAGAATGGAAGCAATGGAGGAACAAGAAAAAAGATCAATTTCAAAAAATTTATCCACCGAAGAAATAGATAAGTTACACCTAGAATATTCTAGATGTTATAGATATTAATAAGATTCTAAAGTAGAGATCTAATTCAATTAGAGCACTTCCTAGAAGGTGGCTACATAGATTAGATTTTATTTTAATATTTGTAATAAATGTACAACGTACAAAATTTGAATAAATATAAAGGCTATTCGCCTTAATTTTATTATAAAATTTGTCTTTTATCTGGTGCAATTATCTTAGCTGAAATTATAAAGTTTATATTTCTAACTTTAAAGTTATGAAATTTTTTAAAATGGTGTCAGAACCTAGGAACTTTCATAGTAATTATGTAATAGATCTGAAGTCTTTAGCATAGATATAAAATTTTTAACATACGATGGATATGGGTGAAGTTAGTATGAAAAGTACTAAACTTGAAGAGGTAGATATACCTCTAAATCTTGAATTACTAAATAAATGGACTATCCCTAAGGTTGATATAAAAACCATTTATGAATATGGTTTCTTTGATAAGGCGCTTTATAAGCCAATTATAAAAACTACTAAACAGTATTTAGCATTAAATGCGGATGAGTAGACTATTAGAAAGTTAAATAAACGTGATATTGTATCTCATTATAATTTTATGCATATAGGAATGGTACAAATTGCATTTAAGCCTTTAACTCTTAAAGGGTTACCAGAGAAATTTCTAGCTGCACTTTGGGATGCTATAAATTTAAATTTCAGATAGTCTCTTATGGGTTCAATTGAATCCACTGTAGTCTATGGTCCAATATATTTTAACACACAGCCAAACTTGTAATTATCTTTGACGGATGTAAATATTCTTGATTCTTTGACTTTAAATATAAAAACTCATGGTTATAATTATGCCCCTAGTTCTGAGTTAATTTGTCCTTGTTCATCGAATGCTAATGTATTCTTCTATTGCAAAAGCTACTGCATCTACCAAAAATCATCAAAGACGTACAGTTGCAACTCTTTGTAAAATGATTATTGCTAGTTTTACTGGCCAACTTCGTGGATGGTGGGACAACTTCTTAGATAATGATAAAAGAAATGCTATTTTCTAAGCTAGGAATTCCCTAGAATGAATTGATAACCTAGGAAGAGCATTACCTGTGTATAGAGAAGATGTTGTTTATACTCTTATGCTTACTATTATTGATCGTTTTGGAGGTAAATTTACCAACCAATATAAGAATACTCGAACACTCTTAAACGGTCTTAGATGTAGGACCTTAGGAGAATTCAGATGGTATAAAGACATCTTTCTAAGAAGGGCCATGGACTTACCCGAAAGTAAGTATACACATTGGAAGGCGAAGTTCATAGACGGTCTTCCTCCATTTTTTGTTGAAAGGGTTAGAAAAGAGCTTAGGGGCTTAGGTTCCTATGGTGAAATTTCCTAAGAGAATTTTTCCTATGGTCAGCTGATAACGTCCTGTACTCAACAAGGTTTATCTATGTGCAACGAGTTGAAATTAACTAGACAAATTAAGCTTGATAAGCTTAGAGAAAAATCCCAATTAGGAGATTTTTGTGAACAATTTGGTATGGACAAACCAGCTTTTACCTCTCCAGGGAAAAGTCAAAGGAATTTCAATTCCAAGTCTAATAATTCTTATAGGAAAAATAGATCTAGACATAGGTCCAAGGAAGAACGTGACACTCGTAAAATCCATCGTAAGTCTACTAGATTTACGAAGAATAGGTCTAAGCGCGATCTCGCCAAGATTAAGTGTTACAGATGTGGTAACCTAGGGAATATTGCTTTTAACTGCAAGCTCAAAAATCTTAAGTCTTTAGGTATTGCTGATGATATTCATGATCAAGTTTTTTGTTTCTTGTACACTTCTGGTTATGAGTCTGATTATAGTTGTGATCTGAATCTGAAAATAATATTGAATTGCCTAATTCATCTGATAGTGATCATGCTAACATTTGTGCTAATTGCAATAGTGATGATTGTATTTGATGATGAAGCATATGATGCCTGAGGCTGTGATGATGATGAGGGGGCGGATCGGAAGATGTTCAAAACTCACAGCCAATTGATTCAGGAGATACCCTGAATGAGGAAGCCATAGCTAGAGCAGAGAAATTTCTTCATGAACTAAAAAGGAAAGAAGACAAGATTATTGGAAAAAAATGTTGATGTATGGGACCGAATGTAGGACCCTTTTACTATTTACACAGTAGATCCACTATGCATAGGGACCCGGATGGGGGACCCATAAGTACTGTGCATAGATTCCTTTTCCTTTTCCTTTTCTATATATAGGACCTTCATTTGTTAGGGAAGGTCAGAAGAAAATTTTTATTTTCTTTATTTCTCTCTTGCTTTCCTCTCTCTCTCGTAATATAGTTCAAGGTTTGAATAAAAGGGCTAATAGCCGCCGTTGTTTACTATTCCGGCCTTACATCCGGCCAGTCTTAAGGTATTTACTTCTTTAATTTTTAATTTTGACATACTTTAATACTTCCTTCTCCTCTCCAGTTGTGACTATGTCCGGCTAAAAGCTTTTCATATCTATGCCAGAGATCTAACTTCTCTTACTTAGTAACTATGAAAGATCCAGGCTCTATCAAAATATGAAGGAATTTTTCTATAGTTTCTTGATTTGGTTCCGAAATGGTTGGTATAGTCAAAATTAGTATTTCTTATGGTGGCTTTGTCTTAGTGACTACGTCTAGAAAGCCGTGACTCTTAAGCTCATGGTAATGAAGAAAAAGGTGTCTCTCTTTATGGTTAGAAAGGTTAGACACATGGGCTCATTATAAGTAAGTATTAATCTTCTGACAAGCCCATTTAAATCTAAATATTCAAATTGAGATTGAAATTCATAAAAGGCTTCATCACAAACACAATTATCACCATTGCAATCAGCACAAATGTTAGCATGATCTCTATCAGATAAATTAGGCAATTCAATATTATTTTTAGATTTAGATAACAATTATAATCAGACTCATAACCAGAAGTGTATAACAAACCATAAATTTGATCATAAATATCATCAGCAAGTCCTAAAGACTTAAGCTTTTAGAGCTTGCAGTTAGGAGCAATATGCTCTGGGTTTCCATATCTGTAACACTTAATATTGGCGAGATCACACTTAGACCTATTCTTCGTAAATCATGTAGACTTACGATGGGTTTTATGAGTCTCACACTCTTCCTTGGACCTATGTTTAGATCTCTTTTTCCTATAAGGATTATCGGACATGGACTTAGAATTCCTTGATACTAAGACAAAGCCACCATAAGAAGTAATAAGTTTGACTATACCAACTATTTCGGAACCAAATCAAGAAACTATATAAAAATTCCTTCATATTTTGATAGATTCTAGATCTTTCATAGTTACTAAGTAAGAGAAGTTAGGTCTCTGGCATAGATATGAAAAGTTTTTAGCCTGACATAGTAACGGCTGGAGAGGGGAAGGAACTATTAAAGTATGTCAAAATTAAAAATTAAAGAAGTAAATACCTTAAGACTAGCCGGATGTAAGGACGGAATAGTAAACAACGGCGACTATCAACTCTTTTATTCAAACCTTGAACTATGTTATATGAGATAGGGGAGAGCAAGAGAGAAGTAAAGAAGATAAAATTTTTCTTCTAAAGGTCCTACATATAGAAAAGGAAAAGCAAAAAGAATCTATGCACAATACTTATGGGTCCCACATCTGGGTCCCTATGCACAGTGGATAAGGGCAGCCTGGTGTACTAAAGCTATCGCTATGCGCGGTGTCCAGGGAAGGGCCCCACGAAAATAGTGTATCGTACAGTCGATCCCTATGCACAGTGGATCTACTATGTAAATAGTAAAAGGGTCCTACATCCGGTCCCATACATCAATATTTTTTTATCAATCATCTTGTCTTTATTCCTTTTTAGTTCATGGAGAAATTCCTCCGCTCTGGCTATGGCTTCCTCATTCAGGGTATCTCCTGAATCAATTGGTTGTGAGTTTTGAACATCTTCCGCAGAATCATTACTGGTGATGCTCTTTTTAGAAGTATCTGAATGTTGTTCGACAGTTTTCATCAATTTTTTCAAACTTCTTCCAGATATTTTTCAATCATTTCCATTCTATCTCCATCATGAACAACGATCCTTCTGGAGATATGCTTTAAAGATTTATCCTCAACAATATTTTTCAGAGGAGCATTAGCATATTCCTGAATTTTATTGTCTATAGTATCTAGGAATTCTTGACCATTTAATTTTTTAGTTGTGGGATCTTTGCACATTAGCTTATCCCAAAAATTACTATAGAATACCCTATAAAGACAAGGTATTTGTTCTTTAGTAAATCCGAGTTCAGTATTCCATTTGTGAATCCATGGAATGGAGAATTCAATAAAGAAGTACATCTGGTCAATCTTGTCCAGATTACATACATGATCTGAGTGATATAACTCAATAAAAGATGGAGATACCTTTGTCCATTTTTTGTATAAATTTAAAAATATATCCGGTAATATCTGAACAGTTGGGCCATGATACGCCCACCAATTAGTAAACCAGTTAGGGAGTGATTCGTTGAATATCTTCGCACAAATTGTTATGAACCAAGTATGTTTATATTTATTATTAATGTAGTATAATGTGTCTATGAAGGCCTGATATAGTTTCAATATGTAAAATTAATTTTGGAACCCTTCAAAAACAGCTGCCTTTCTGCCATAGAAGTTGTACCCCAATCTTCAAGGGTAATGATCTTTTTTATAATAATTTTTTAGAACCCATACACATCTGGTTCTCCATCATAAGCCTAGAAATGTTCAACCTCTGCACTTCCAGTGGATAATAGAATGTTTTCATATTATGCTCGAGTCTTATAGGACTCTCTTGAAAAATAGAGGTTAGAAATTAAATATTTGTGGAATATCTTCCATGGATCATTCTGTCTCTGAATGTCAGAATTTTCAACGAGAACTATCAGCTCTCTATTATCAAGTTGTTCATATGGTTTACTATCAGCATTTTCTTTTGTTATTTTAGCAAACGTATCTGCTTGCTTTGCAGTTAAATATGACTACAATTGTCCATATAATGGATGATCCTCTAGAATATCTTCTAGATAGATCGTCTGTGATGAAGATTCACCTATCTGCGGAACCTTAGAATTTATCAAACTCATACTTTCCCTTTGTATCACTGGGGTATTTTATGATGAAGCATATGATTCCTGAGGCTGTAATGATGATGAGGGGGCAGATCTTTCCCCATAAGAGGATTATCTTCCCCTGCCTCTATCTTTTCCTCTGGCCATTTGTCAGGGTGGATCTGTACTCATGCTGCACATAATAGATTAGTCAGATAAATCAATATAAATCCAATCAATTTCATCTCTAATTTCTTCATAATTAAAGACAGCAAATTCATCTTCAATTATAGAATGAATAATTTTTCCAAGAATAAGCATATCCATATCTGCGTTCAAAGGGATTGCTTTTATAATAGTGATTATCACTTTTGTATAAAGGAAATAAGTGTAAAAATTCATTTTTTTACTTAAATATTCTTTGGATAAGAAATCAGGTAGGGAATTATCAATTCTTTTTAATATTGAATTTCAAAATCAAAATGGGCTAATTGAGCTTGCCACCTTGCGAATATTAATTTTGAAGCATCATATTTAAAATGTTTATTAGACATATACTTCACTGATTGAGCATCAATTTTAATCAAAAAATTTTGATTATATAAATCATCCTGAAATTTAAGAACGCACTTAACAATGGTTAACATTTCATGTGCCACCGTTGCATACTTCTTTTGACTATCAGTCCATTTTTTGAAATGAAATTGTATCAATTCTTCAATATTTTATGGGGATTAATTTATTTAAGTATTCCTCCATAACCAATATTAGAGGCATCAGTTCAATAATTTTTAGCCAAGAAGGGTTAGCTAAAGTTAAGCAAGGCAAAGATTTTACACGTTGCTTAATACGTTTTACAAGGTTTGTATGACTATCAGTCCAGGGACCTTGAAAGCCCTTTTTTAATCTATCATATAAGGGAGCTAAATCTCTTGACAAATTCTCATTTGGATATATAATTCAACTCCCTAGGAATCTTTGTAATTGGATTTTATCAGTGATAACATCAGGAGATTTATCAGCAAAATCAATAGAACGTTGAATAGGGATTATCTACCCTCGACAAATATTGTGACCTAAAAATCGAATACTTGTCTAGAATAAACTCATTTTTTATTTAGATAATACCAAACCATTTTGTATCACAATCTTTTTAAGCATATCAAGATGTTTAAAATGTAATTCTAATGTTTTAGAAAAAACCAGAATATCATCAATATAAACAATAATGAAATCCATATATGGATTTAAAATGTCATTCATTATTTTTTGGAATTCAGAAGGAGCATTTTTTAATCCAAAAGGCATAACATTCCATTCAAATTAACCGAATGGGACATTGAAAGCAGTTCTATAAGTGTGTTCTCTAAAAATCTGAATTTTTCAATAACCAAATTTTAAATCAAATTTAGAAAATATATTGGCATCAAATAATTTGGAAAATAAGTCTTTTTTATTTGGAATAGGGTATCTAATCCATTTCAAACATTTATTAAGAGGTTTATAATTAATTACTAACCTCGGCATACCACGTTCTTTTTCAGTCGCTTATTCACATAAAATGCAGTGCAAGATTATGGAGATTTAGAAGGTTTTATTAGACCCTTTTGTAAAAGATTAACAATCTCTTTTTGCAGAATTCAACTAACTCTGCATTCATTTGGCAGGGTCTTGATTTTGTTGGGATCTTGTCCTCTCAGAAATCATCTTCATATGGAAGAGTTACAATATGCTATCTACGATTCCAAAAAACATTGGGGTGATCAACACATATATCAACAATCATTTGTTCGGAGATCATTTTTATTTTTTCCTGTACTTTAGCAGATTTCATGGTATCACCAATATTCATACTAAACATTTCAAGCTATAAAAAGTTCACATGTTTTTGCTTCATATCAATTAAAGCATTTATATCCCTAGTTACTGGATCTGTAATAAAAGGGTAGGATATCTCCTTATTTTTATAAGTAGCAGTAAATCCATTAGCATAACTTGAGTATAAGGATAAATTGCATTTATAAAAGCTATGCCAAGAATAATTAGAGGATATAATTAATTTTTTTACCAAAAAGAAGAAATGCGGAATGCAAACCTTATTTTGACAAATATATGCACTAGGAAGTTTATAATTAATATCAAGAGAATGACCAGATGCAGACTTAACAATACGTGTAGTCTTATGAAAATATCTGGTCGGATGTGGCAGGATGGCAAAGATTTCATTGGCGGGATGGCAAAGTTTTTTTGTGTGATGCATGCTACTGATGTTGAGGATGTGAAGTTTGCTGCTTATCAGTTAAAGGATGTGGCAAAACAGTGGTATGAGGACTGGAACCAGTCTAGGGGTGATGATGCTGAGTCCGCTTTGTGGGATGACTTTTCTAGTGCTTTTCTTGATCGCTTCTTTCCTCAGGAGTTGAGGGAAATAAATATTAAGAAAATCATGAATCGAAATCAAGGCAAGATGACAGTAAAGGAGTATGCCTTGAACTTTTATCAACTGTCATGATATGCTTCGGAATTAGTGTCTAGCATAAGGGCTAGGATGAGGAAGTTTTCTTCTGGGTTGTCCCATAATTTGATATTGGAAAAAATAAGGTCACCTTGTTGAACAAGGATATGGATATCTCAAGACTTGTGGTGTATATACAACAAGTGGAAGATGAAAAGAAGAATCAAGCAGAGGCAAGTGAAAGGCAGAATAAAAAGTTTCAATATTTGGATCAGGGTAAAGATCAACAAAAAAGTGGTAGAGATAGTGGGAAATGGTCTAAGAAGAAATAGAAAAATTCTAGTTCCTACTCTACAGCTAGTGCTCCTTACCCTAAGTCGTTCGGTGACCGCATGTTGACACCTAATTTTTACCCTCCACGACTACATTTAATCCTGAGTTTTTTTAATTTTTAATAAAATCAAAATGTTTATTTCATCCGGATAAATGCACTCTAAAATATTTATTTGGATTAATTTTGTCATTGAAGTGACAATTATATATTTTCATATTTACATATATGAGATTGTATAAATTTTGTTACTTAAATGAATATTTTAATCAAAATTGGACTTTTATTGAGATTAATCTTGAAAATTAATTCAAATTGGTAAAATCTTGATTTAAATATATTTTTTTCTCAAAAAATAATTCACTTGGAGAAATATTTATTTAATCTTATCTAATCAAGAAGTCTGAGATTAAACGAGGTATTAATTCGTATCAAATTTCAATTTAATTTGACCGATCTATTAAATTTGATCATAATTGAAATCAAATTGACCATAATTGCAATGCAATTGGCCAATTGATTTCAATTTGGCCAAAAATTTAATAAGATGGCTAAATCCTATATTGATTGGGGTTGTTTTTTTAAATAGCCCTAAAATCCTTCTACCAACCCTTTTACCCTTTACCTTTCTATTTTTGGGCTTGCCCTAGCAGCCCAATGACATACCGGCCCAAACCTACATCAAGCTGACCCAACAGCCCATTCTCTTCAGTGACCTATCAATAATTTTTAAAATTTGGTCCAATTTTCTTTCTCCTTTACCCAACGTATAATAGCTTCCACAAAAAAAAAAAAACCGCCAACATCAATCCCAAAACAAAAAATTCAAATTTTGAATTTCAAAATTTGTACTAGATTGTGCAATTACACCTCAGCCTTTTCCTATTTTCATTTTGAAATTCAAAATTTGTACTAAATGGTATAATTCCCCCTCAATCTTGTCCTTTTTCCATTTTGAAATTCAAAATTTCTACTAGATTGTACAATTCCCCTTCAACCTTGTCCTTTTTTGATTTTTGAAATTCAGAATTTGTACTAGATTGTACAATTTTCCCTAAACCTTGTCCTTTTTCTATTTTTGAAATTCAAAATTTATACTAGATTGTACAATTTTCCCTTAACCTTATTATTTTTTCATTTTTAAAATTCAAAATTTATACTAGATTATACAATTCCACCTCACCTTATCCTTCAACAAACCTTACCCTCAATTTTAAAATTCTCAAAACACCCCTAAGTTCTTTCTCCCATATTGGTGGATTCAAGGAATTCAATCACCATTCTTTCCTATAAATACTACCACCATTTTGGTAGAAAGCAAGTCTCAAAGGGTGGAAAAAACTTTTGAGCAAAGAGTTAAATTTTTTCTAGTAAATTTTTCAAGTAGTAGGCTAATCGAGGTTCCTAAAAGATTTCTTTTCAGTGGTGATCAAGACTCCAGAGAAATCTTGAAGTCCCATTTTGTTGTTCCGAAAAAGGTAATCACACATTTCTTTTTTAGTTTTGTTATCGTTTTCTTCTCCATCTCCTTCTTCGTAGTTTCATAGTTGTAATTTCATTTACTGGGATTGTTTGTTGTAGATGACCTTGAAGGCCATCGGATGTTGTGATATCAATACTATGACTATTTTTATGCCCATGGTATTAAATGAGCTAACGTGTTTCTTTGGCTTTATTCTTTAATTATTATGATTACATCGATATTCGATCTTTGCTTGATTAAAATACGTACTCATGCCTTATTTAAATTCATTGTTGGTGGATATTTCCGTCTTTAGCATGTAAAGTTGTTTCCTTTATGTTGAAAAGAACAGTTACTATTGTTTGTTTCGCCTTAATAAATTAGATTGATAAAGTTTCGACCTTTGCTTGATTAAAATATCATGCCTCATTTAAATTCTTTATTGGAGGATATGTTTGCTTTTAGCATGTAAAGTTGCTTCCTTTATGTTTGCAAATAATAAATATAGTTTGCTTCGCCTTAATAAATTAGATCAATAAAGTTTTGACCTTTTCTTGATTAAAATACGTACTCATACCTCATTTAATTTCTTTATTGGCGGATATGTTTGCTTTTAGCATGTAAAGTTGTTTTCTTTATGTCGAAAACGAATAGTTACTATTGTTAAGGGTCTGTGAAATTATTTCTCAATTTGAAGTAGTGACTTACCCGTATCTAGGAATTTGGTATTATTTTTGAAAGGCATATCATAGTGATTAGTATGTTGTGTTTGTGACCCGGCAACTTGTAAAATCATCGATTAATGTTGAAGTTGACCAATTTGGCATACACATGATAGTTGACTCATTCACATGTAAAAATTATAATTCAAGTGCTACTTTTAAGATCTAACTCCTTTATCGATTCTTGATGTTTTTTATTAAAGAGTTATTTTTCTCCATGATTATATGCCATAATAAAATGCTAAGTTCTTTTTATATATGTTGATAGTCATGATTTACTCATTTTCGTGGTCAAAACTATCTTTGATTTTCTCTTATTTAGATTGAAAAGTTGTTAGGGTTATAGATTTTGTTGAAATGGTGTAGAACTAAAATAGGAGTTGGCATAGTTAGACATTTTTTTTAGAATTAATCTTTTACTATTTTTTCTATCTTATCTTTGAATATCATTTCTCAAACACGTTTAATATATATTATTTGCTTGACCTTGCTTATTCATTTATTTCTTGAAGTATTTTTGTGCATTTAGACTTCCCATTGTTATTCACATATTACCACGAATTTTTCTTCAAATCAATTGACTGACTCCATTCGGTTTTGAAATAATGTTGTTGCATTAGTATGTCTTGTATTTCATATTTGAGATGTCACAAAAGATTTTCTCATCTTATGCTCATTCCTCTTTTCTTTCTTTAATGAAAACATGTCTTAGACTATATCATATCATAGTATTTGGTGCAAATATGTGGTAATCTATAGGAAATATTTTTTCAAATTTTAAGCAACAATACTTGTGGGTCAATGTCCTCTTTTCAAGGATTAGTTGATTATATTCTGCTAGGCTCGATCTTTTATAAGATTGTTTGAGAAATAGGTTAATTTTCTTTTTGTTGGATAATTTGATTTATTTTTGATATCATAGTATACTATTTTTTTAATACTTGAGAGTACTACTTTTTCATCTCATCATGTATCTATTAAGTGTAAAATTTTCGAACACATATTAATTCTTTTTCTTTCATCTTTTCCTTTGCATGAATCTATTTTGGAGTCCAAATGGACTCCTTTCCTCTTGCATTGAACCAATGAGGCCCACCTCTTCGAGTCAAGTCTGAAGTTTAAATCCAAAGTCAATAATATGGTGTGGGGGTTCAAGAAGATGAAAGAAGAAGGAAAATGAGTCAAAACCCATTGATGAGGCCGCTAAGAGACTTGAAAAGTATCGATTTTGTTATTTCTAATTATTTATTTATTTATTTATTTATCTCTTTGTTCATTCATTTGGGCCTCGAAGACAAAGTTGTAATTTAATATAATTGAAGCGGATTTTTGGGCCTTCAATGTCCGAAAACTAGCTTAGGACAGGTTATGGACCAAAAGCACAAATGATTAGACTAGGACAGGCGCAAGTGGGGAAAAATCCCAAATAATTAGACTAGGACATGTTCATTTGAATGATTTGGGCCTAATGGCCTAAATCTCTTAGTCTCCCCCTTACCCCTTTACATGCTAGTTGTTTTTTTAGTTTTCTTAGACTTAGCTAAAATTTTTGCTAAGTCGTTAAAACTTTTTTTGCATAAATCTTAAAAATAAGCTTTTCCTTAATCGATTTCTTTTCAAAATATCAAATTTCCCTTTTAAAGTTAGTCAAAAAGTATTTTTCAAATAGTTCAGATAACTGCAAGTTAGCGGATACTCTGGGTGTTTTAATAACCTTCCAAGAGTATTAATAGGAACCACTTACTCAAAATTTCTAAACTTAGAATATTTTTTCTGTTTTGAATCTTTTAAGTAATATTTTTAGTTTTTCTTGATATTTTCCAAAAATCAAGTGGCGTCACTGTAATTTCTTAAATCGTTTCAAGATTTTCTTTAAAGTTTTGGAATAGTTTAAAAGGTCAACAATAATGTTTTCAAAACACTTCTAATCGAAAAAGGGCAAAACACCGTCGTTTTTAAAGCAACAACAAATTTAAGGCACAAGGTGCCCAGCCTCAGGCTAGTGGAGCTCAGTCAGCTCCGTCTTATCCCTTTTGTAGATTTTGTGGCCAGGTACATCGTGGTGTGTTTGAAGAAGGGAGGAAAAAATGCTTGAAATATGGTCAGGTCATATGTAGAAGGATTATCCTTTCAGGGTTGCTTCTGGGGCAAATAAGATCGTTGTTGCTACTTCATCAACTTTTGTACGAAATGGTGCAACTTTTTCTTCTGCATCCAGCACTGGTAGAAATCATTTGTACACTCTTGCCACCCATCAAGGTTCTGAGGCGTCCCTCGATGTTGTTACTGTTATGCTCAAACTTTTCTCTCGTGATGTATGTTGTCTACCTGATCCCGGGTCTACCCTCTCTTATGTTACCCTTTATATGGCTATTTATTTTGGTTTTGATCCTGAGTGTATTCCGAATCCCTTCTCTGTGTCCACCCCGATGGGTGACTCCATTATGGCAAGAAGAATCTATAAGGGTTGTCTTATGTCAGTCTGTGGTAGGCAGACCTTGGCGGATCTGATAGAGTTGAACATGTTAGACTTTGATATGATTTTGGGGATGGATTGGTTGCATTCGTGCTATGCATTTCTTGATTGTCGGATCCGAAGGGTCAGTTTCCACTTTTCTAATGAGTCGGTGATTGAGTGGAAAGGTAGTTCCCTAGTGCCTACGAGAAGGTTCATTTCGTATTTTACTTCTCGAAAATTGATTTCGAAAGGGAGTCTTTACCATTTAGTGCATGTTAAGGATTCTAGATCCGAAAGTCCTTCCTTTCAATCTATCCCTGTGGTTTATGAGTTTCCTGAGATGTTCCCTGATGATCTTCCTAGTGTTCCTCCCGATAGGGAAATTGATTTTGGGATTGGCCTTTTTCTGGACACTCGTCCTATCTCTATACCTTCCTATAGAAAGGCTCCGCCTAAGTTGAAGAAACTCAAGGAGCAATTGAAAGATCTTCTAGATAAGGGTTTTGTTTGCCCTAAAGTTTCTCCTTGGGGTGCTTCGATTCTCTCTGTACGTAAGAAGGATGGGGTCCTTTCAGATGTGTATAGATTACCGTTGTTTTAGCCATTTATAACTCGAAGGGTTGAAAAACATTGATTTTGACTTTTTAAACTATTTCAAAACTTTAAAAAAAAAATTGAAACAATCTAAGAAATTATAGAGTCGCTACTTAATTTATTTGAAAAGAAATTAAGAAAACTTTTTAAAAAATAAAATCCCAAGTCTCAAAACACAAAAAGACTTAGGCTTTTAAGAAAATCTTGCGTAAGAGGTTCTTATTAACATTTTAGAAGGTTTTTGAGGCACCTAAAATGTCCGCTAACTTACGGTTATCCGGAATATTTGAAAACCACTTTGACTAACTTTGGAAAAAGAGAAGTTGGTTTATGACAGAAAGTGATTTCGGATAAAACTTGTATCAAATCAATTTTTGACGACTTAGTAGAGAATTTAACCAAGTCTAAGAAAATAAATAGCAAATAAGATAGTAGGGGGTAGGGGGGAGATTATGAGATTTAGGCTTTTAGGCCCAAACCTACTTCACCTGTCCTAAACAATTCATTTGAGTTTTTGACCCATCTTCACCTATCCTAGTATAAATATTGAGATTTTGGCCCATAACCTGTCCAAAACTATATTTTTGAGCCTTTTGGCCCAAAATTTTGCTTCACCTGTATTAATTTACAACTTCGATTTCGAGGCTCAAATGAATAAAAAACTAAATAAGTGAATAAATAGATAAATAAAATATAAAACTAGGTAATAAAAATTGAGACTTTTGAGTCTCTTAGCAGCTTTACCAATGGGTTTTGGACCCATTTTCCTTCTTCTGTCTGCTTGCATTCGTAACCCATGTATCGACTTTTGAACTTTCTTTCGAAGTTGACTCGAAAAGATATGCCTCATTGGCCGATTGAAAATACACAGGTGGGGAGTCCATTTGGACTCCAAATTGGATTCACATGCAAAAAAAAAAAAATAAGTTGCATTCACCTTGTACAGATTCAATTATACTAGAAATATTTATGATCCCACTTAACCTAAATCAAACTAATAATAAAAGTTTTATCGCAAAATTTAAGTTTCTAGGAAAGAAAAAATAGATGGGCAATGGCCAAAATTAACATAGCCATACAACAATACGAAGCCAATAGACAATATGGCAGAGGATTGGTGATAGAATCGACATAGTCAAACAAACAAAACAAAATTAAGAATGCTACTAAATAAACCAAACAAATAGGCTTGTATCCTTAAACATTATACCATTCGAGGAACTTCAAAAAAAAATTGAGCCTTGAAAAGCAGACAACTTTCTAAGTGGAGTGTAGGTATTTAAGATACGTTTAAAGAAAAATTGACGTCTATTCTAAACTCATGTTTCGAAACAAATCAAAAGGAGAAAAAACTTGAAATCATGTGGCTGTAATCCACATCCTCTCAATGAGCTTAGAATAATATTGCAAACGAAACAAAGTATCAACAAGAAAGCTATTTGAAGATATGAACCATAGTAAAGTACTTGATTTTATAAGAAAACCAGAATCCAGATTTTGAGGAAGATGTACAGAAAAACTCACATGTGGCATAACGACTAATTCCTTTTCTGACTCCAAATGATATAACAAGATCAAGTGGAATTCTTGAAGAATTCTGACCTAACAATCTCACCCACTGGACACGCACTAAAACTCACATACACTAACTATTCTTTCAAAAAACAACAAACATATATATACATACTAATGATACACACAACACCAGAAAAGAGGGATTCACACTCTAATACATAGATAGCCATGCACACACTCGGATAGGAGTGAAAACCCATAAGAAATACAAAGGGGAGAATGGATTCTTGCATAAACACGGGTATACACACACAAAAATGGGATGAGTGATGGGAGAGAAACTAGTAGAGAATTGGGGGAGAGAAAAGAGAAAACAAAGAGTGAGCAAAGAGAGAGAAAAAAAATGAGAAAGAGAGAGATCGGCAAATAGAGGGTTGCTGGAGAAGGAAGGAAATCCTTAGTTTTATGAATTCTCCGACAAATTTCTCACTGAAAATCAATCAAAAAACATACCCTATTACTGCTTGTTACTATTATGGAAGAAATTCGTCGGAGATCGACCGAAAAACACCACTATCACCATAAAATCCGGTCATTTCCTCTGATTTTATAACTGTCAAGCTCACCGGAGCTCCAGTGAAATAGAATAGTAAATCGACATCTCCACCAGCAATCCATTTCTGTAAACTAACTCAAACAGACCCCAATACATCTAGAGTAGGTGCGGGTTTCGCTCTCACACAATTATTGGTTCGGGTTGGTGAAAAGTAGAAAAAAGAGTGTACATCGAAGTTGGGGTTCATTTATTTATTGAGGTATCATTTGAGATTTTGGTTGCGGTTCTTTTCGAAAGGATCATCATCAATTAAAAATTGAGGTCCATTTCTTCTACTCATTCTCTACTTTTTTTTTTGAATTTTGATTGTTGTTGTGGGTGTGAATGATCGATGTACTTCGCATGTTTGATTATTTATGGTGTGTATGTTGTTGATGCTTGATTTGGATTTTGAAAATCAAAAGGAGAAAGAATGAATTGACAATCGAAGAGCTGGTAAATTTTAATTAGGGGATTGAAAAAAATTGATAATAGTGAATGTGGATTGTTATTATTCATTGTTAGTGGTTTAATTTGGAACAAATATTGATGTTGTTTAATGTGATAGTATCATGGTAGATCGAAATAGGTAGGCAAATGGTAGGTTGGGTAGGAAAAATTTAGGGCTTGTGGATGGTTGAATGTTTGAAATGTTTGTGTGTAACACCCAGAGAGTACACCCTGGGCGCTACACGGTGCTTACAGCCACAAGTGACCACAAGCTAACCCATGAGCTGGTACCTGTTGTGAGCACTAAATAATAATAACAAAATAACATGTGCAGAATATTTGAATTTTCCATAAGGTTTTAAATACTAAAACATTTCTGAGTCATAAATCTGAAATCAACTGCCAGAAAACAATTGTCTAAAAACTAATAAAATAATGGCAAACTGACTGACTGTCTGAAGTGTTCGAAAGCCTCTAAAACTAAATGACAGTGGA
Organism: Capsicum annuum; assembly: GCF_002878395.1. Taxonomy (NCBI): domain Eukaryota; kingdom Viridiplantae; phylum Streptophyta; class Magnoliopsida; order Solanales; family Solanaceae; genus Capsicum; species Capsicum annuum. Next base: position 220,952,840 of record NC_061113.1, read on the forward strand.
GTTGATGGGATAAACCCCTAACTAACTCAACTAACTAATTAACTGAACTACTGATATAAATGAATATAACATAAACTTGTCCTCGAAGTATGAGGACTCATCACGACTGTTGCTGCTGATGCGCTAGAATATCTATATGCGGTCGGGAACCTGAGCGTCTGAACCTAAGATATGAGACATCATTACTTTGAATGTAATGGTATGTTAGATGAGGTTAGGCTGTTATGCATGGATTGTGCGCATGAGTAATAACTGACTAAATAAGTAGCATGAGGTAACTGAATAACTAGTATAAATGCGTGAATGCTGTAAAATCTAAGAATGCATGACCAAGAATATAACATGATTCTGAAATAGTCTGTAAACTAAAATACTAAAATCTGGTAACTGAATATTGATAAACTGTATGCTATGGACAAGCAAAACTAAACTGAATACTAAAACTGAAACTATGGGAGGTATCATCTAACCGACATGCCCCAAATCTGAGCTGATCGGGGTCCAACCTATGACCCCAGTTGGAAGGGTACTAGTACCGTGCCACGGGTACTAACAATGGTTATGTCAACCCTAAACTAGCAGAAAGACATCTTATCAACCCTAAACTAATAGAAAAACTCATGAGATATGTGTCAACCCTAAACTAGCAAGAAGACATCTCAAACCTACGCTGGCTATGTAGTTCTGTAACTCAGGGATTGCTACTAAGGGTCAAACCCTATACTAACAGCAATGCTCCCATCCTTGGGTTCGCTCGGTGCTGAATCCGACTCCTAACTGAACTGACACTGATTATAGAACTGAACTAAGTTGAACTAAAGAAGGAACTGACTCTGATTATTGATTTAATCTAAGTTTGAATGACATGATAACTGACTGAACTGATAATGCTCATACCTATCTGAACTCATTTTGAAAATGCTGAGACTAAGTAAACAGCTAAATTTTGGGTATTCATAACCCCAAGGACTCAATAACAATAACAATAGGAACATATGAACACTCTAAAATCATGATAGGAACCATTTTAAAAAAACTCATCTCTAAGACATTTCATCAAACACATGAGGGTCATGAATTTAAAGCATGGACATACTTTAAAATATATAATTAAGTACATGGATACAATACTAAACCATAAATTTGAGATTTAACATGAAAACATCATCATTCTAACTTGCAAGGTTTAACTTCAACAACAATTACTTGTAAACACCATGTAAAATTGAGATTCATAAGGATTCATGGAGATAGTTTATTGTAAACATGTAAATTCATGATTTTAAATCTTAAAAATTGATTCTTGGACTCCATGGGTGAAAAGTACCCAAGTATGAACATCAAACATAACTTAAAGCTTTGATCTTGAAAGAGAATTAACTTTTCTTGAACATTCTTAGATTGGGAAACACAACTTCTTGGTTTTCTTGAAAAGGGGCTTGAATCTCTTATTCTTGGGAGATGATCTTAAGAGAAAACCATAATCTTGTTGTTGAGAATGTATGAGAGGATTTTGAGATGCTTAACTGATAAAATAGGAGAAAAATAACGCCCCTTGAGGGTTATAAGTTGTGGGAGGGGTAGAATTTGAGGTGAAGAAAAGACCAAAATACCCCTCCGAAACTAAATAAGAGTTGCTGAAATTTTTAGTTGATGACTTGTTTTGATAATTTATCAACTAGTTGATGGCTTATCAACTTAAGTCGTTACTTTTGTAGCTGAGATGGTTATACGTGACAACTTGATTGATAAGTCGTCACTTAGTTGATGATTTATCACCTCAAGTCGTCACTTTGAAGTTGAAGTTGATGAATTTCTGGTTTGGGCTGATGACTGGGATGATAAGTCATCACTTTGTTGACGGTTTATCACCTCAAGTCGTCACATAGTTGACAGATGGACATGCTGAGGTAAAATGGGTATAACTTTCCACTCTGATATCGGATTAAGGTGAAACCAAATGCGTTGGAAAGAAATTTCAAAGATATATCTTTTAATATGTTTTAGTCCATGTAACTCATTATGTACAAGGAGTAATGGTTGTTTAAAATTGACCTAAGCTGGAACATTCACTAAAATTTAGTTAATGAAAGTGTTCTCAACTTGTCTTTGAGTTAGGAGATTTTTATGACCTCAACTGATATAAAAAGATATCTCCACACTATAGAATTAATCATCACACATAAATAGACATAGAATCATTGGGTTCAGGTCTGTATAATTAGGAACAACGATTTATATTCTAGCCCAAAAATGTGGGGTGTTACATTGTGGAACGATTTTGTTTTATCGCATTTGGATCAATTGTACTCATTTGGCCAAGGAATGCCCTGAGGTTATTTGTATTATTTTATCAGAGAAATTCCTCGAGGAAGTTGTACTCGAAGACGGTGCGTGATAAAGACTCGAAACGTCGGGTGAAACTTATTCCATGACTAGTTTAGAATAGGATTTACATTTCTGCATTTTTCTATTTTTGGGATTGTATATTTTGAACTAGACACTATTTTGATTTTGAATTTTTATTTGATTTGTTTTTTTTTCTTGTTTATCTGTTTTGTTAGTTTATACACTCCATAATGTCATACTAATCGATATAGTTCACGGAGTGATCATGGTCGAACCATGAGATCAAGGGATGCCTAACACCTTCCTCTCGATCAACAGAACTCCTTAACTGGAATCTCTGTTTGTGGACCAATTTTGAAAGAGTGAAAAATAATTTTAAAAAGGATATAAAAGGTGACTTGGTACACCAAATTTATGCCAAGTAGGGACTCTGAGTTTTGATTGTTAAAAGTCTTTTTCATAACAAAATATTTTATTTTGTCATTTAATAATAAAATCCTTTTAAAACTTAAAATCAGTCTTTTTGATTAAAAAAAAGGGTGTGACAGAGGCTTAGGACATGGAAGGAGGAAAGAGAATTAGGGGTTTATGCAGATGGTGAGAGAAATTTTTGATAATGGAAATGGAGGAAAAATGGAGTGGGCTCTATGTCTCTGTGTGTGTATGCGTGTGTGTGTTTGACAGTAAAAAGGTGGAGACGAAGATGTGAATGGGGGTGGATGATGGGGGCAAGAGGAGGAGGGGAATGAATGGCTTATGGTGGTGGTGCTGGGTGAGGTGAGGACGGGGGAGGGGTTGAAATGGTTGACTGGTGGTGGTGGTGGTGGTGATGCGAGGGTGGGTGGGAGTGGGGGTGGGGTGGAGAGAGGAGCCATTGAAGATGAAGATAGGTTTTTTTTTTTTAATTTATATCTTTTTTAAAAAAAAAAGTATTTTAAAGTAAAAAAATTTGGACTTCACTCGCTGGAAAATGCATGTAAAACACAGGTTTTTCCAAATCATCAATTAAATGCCACATATGCAAAAAAGAATTTAAAATATTCATTTTTAATGAGTTAAAGGATCCAGATGACAAAAGTGTATGTAAAATTATCTACTTAACAAATCAGATTAAGTACAAGGATCCACGAGACCATTTGCCATTCTTTATTTCTGTTTGAATATGTATTAGCCATCAATATATCATGATAATTCTCATTTTGATGTTATTGTCTGCTCCAATTATATTTCTAGTTGCAACAACCTTACCATTTATCTCATAAATATAAACTTTGTTGCCCATGATCCTATGTTCCTGAATCCTTTATCTATGTAAAAATATATTTAGGGTCATTTCAACTTACTTTTTGTCTAATTATATGGGTTGGAAGCAAAATGGAATGTGCTGGAATAGAACTAATCGAAAATATATCTGAATTGCATATGTCAAATTTTTTATTTGTTTTCATGCTCAACAAGTAACCAAACGACACTATGCTTTCATTTCAAGATATTAGAAAATTCAAATTGCACATTAGGAATTTAATAGTTTGTTGTAATAGCTTACAACTGGCTTTCAGGTCACAATTGTAGGTATCATAAAATTTTGAGTATTCATCTAAAATTTCGATTCTTGGTTTAACAGAAAAATCAAGATTCTAAAATTGAAAGCAAACTGACGATCAAATCTTTTAAAAATTGAACCGAAAATGAACCAAATAAGTTTACCTAGATTGATTCATTTATTAAATCAAAACATTATATATTTAGTTGAGTGATTTTATTGATATAAAATCCTAAGTTAAGTGATTTTGTCGATGTGAAGGCCTAAGCGAATTGATTTTATTGATACAATTAAAAGGGATTGTATAAGAGAGTCGCTATGACAGAAGAAAAATTAGGTATTTCTTTGCTGCAGACTAAAGATACGTATATACACAACTAGAATCTCATACAACTTCTAAAATCAAGTGATTTGTTCTATGAGAATCAATTACTATTACTAGTCTAATTTGATTGTTGATTTTATGGGATTCTGATTGAGTGTCGATTTGTTACAGGAGTTATCTTGATCTTGTGAATATTCAATGTCATTAACACTCCCCTGAAAGATGAAGGATCCATCGGATACACCAACCTTGGATCAAAGAAGCTCAAGTCTTTGTCTGGACAGTGGTTTAGTCAATGCATCTGCCAATTGGTCTTTTGTGGATACATGGACAACATGTAACTGCCCTTTGGCAGTCTTTTCAGGAAAAAAATAAAAATCTATTGAAACATGCTTTATTCGACTATGAAAGACGAGAGCGGCACAAGCATAACTTGTGCCAATATTATCACACAGGATGTTTGGAGCTGAGGATCGACATTGATATAGTTCATGAAGTAAGGTTTGGACCCAAGAAAGTTCTGAAGCAGTGAAGGCAACAACTTTGTACTCCATTCATATAGACAAATAAGCTATAGTTTTCTATTTCTTGGAGCTCTAAGAAATAAGATTACTGCCAAAATAGACAATATATGCAGATGTAGAGCTCCGATTTGACTCAAGTTTTGTTTATAGACTCATATTGTGTTAAAACACAATTCTAACACTAGAAACACAAGAAAACACAAGAATCAAAAACTCAAAATTTGACCTAAGATCTAAAACATGAATAGCAATTTTTTGTGATTTTTTATTTTGTCAACTCTTTTTAGTTGATTTTCAAGATAACAAACCCAAGATTGACTTTGTAGGAATGAAATCAAGCTCAGCTGATACCAAATGATATGATTCTCACCACGAAGTCTAGAATCTAAATGCGAAAAAGTAAAATAGAGGGATAGGATATCAAATATAGAAAGATAGACACAAATATAATAATAAAAGGGCAATCAAAGGTTGTATCAAACCCAAAAACCTCTCTTAAAGATTATCAAATAGCACATAACTCTTACGTGATCGTAAAGGGAATTGAATCTCCCTTACAACCGATGTTTCTAATCAAAGATCAACATTAGGTTTTTCAAGCTCTCAAAACACTCCCAATGAAGGTTCATGAATTCATCATTATCAATCAACCAAAACTAAGGAAATAAGCCTCTACCAAGTATTTATAGTTTGGCTAAATATTACATAATTAGGTCCCAAAAGTGACTCAAATGCAAGAAAAGGCCTACCAGTGGCTCTTTTGACCCGCTTTTGAAATGCTACAGGAGATTAAAGGCAGATCCAAAGCACCTTAGGAGCACGTCCCTTCCAAGGGCTTTCGAGCCCCATTTTGCACTGCTTCGACCTCATCAAAGTCATTTTACCCTACTTAACGGTAATCTTCATTCATGTGGCATTTTTTAATAGGACTAAGGAGTCATCAAGCATCTCAAGCATCATATGTATTCCATCCAAAGGTATGGAGGCAATTTGGCTTGTATCATCCTTCCCTTCTTAAAAAGGATTCAACCTCGAATCCAAACTTTGCAAACCAAAGAAAGTACAAACAAATACAACTTCCTCATGACATGGGGGTTAGGGTTAGCACAAATAATCATAGCATCATTCCAAGATTTCGCATACTTAAGATATAACCAAGGATCCTTTATTTTAATTATGAAAAACATATTGATAAGGTTACAAAGGAATTGGCTATGACAAATGTTAAGAGATAAGGAAACCACAAAGGTTATAACGGCATCAATAAGCCAAGAAGGTAAGACTACATTAATCTTAGGAGCCATAAGACATAATTATCTCATTATCTCTTCAAGATACCACATAAGAAATGGTACCACCAATGGTTCAACAATCCTCAAGGATTTTCTAGGGTCAAAGATATGAATAAACCCATAAAGCATTATTATTCAACCAAGTGGAACAATGAACTATTTTCCTGCCTCCTAATAAGATAATTTCAAGACTAGTATGGACATCATCATAGGCAAAGAGGTAGTATAAAAATGGATCACGCATAAATTCATCATCCAAGGTGCTATTATGTATAATAATGTCATTTGGCTCAAAAAATTTAGCACATAATGCACGCAAGGATGGAATTAAAACATTTAAGCACAAAGAACCTTTCCTTTGAAAACAACGTTCTTTGAAAAAAGGGGTCATCAATTTTGCACAAGTGGTGAAGAATGGTATCACATAAATGGGGTTCAACAAGAGTGTTTCAAAAGAAGACTCACTGTTTGTCTTGAAAGTAATGAAACCTTGATCAAGATTGGAAAAATACCATGGTGAACTCTGTCAGATCTTTTCATTGCACTTCTTCTTTAAAGATCTCTCATTTTGTTGGAAATTTTTTCCTTACACAGTATTGGTCCATCAAGTGGATTATAAATCCCAAAGTAAGACTTTCTATTATAGGAAAGGATACCAACATCCTCATTTGAAGTTTTCTTATCATCTTGACCAAACACCAAATCGGGTGTATAGTACTCATCATATCCAAATTTGTCATCTGATTCAAATGGATAGAGTGTCCATAGACAAGGGTATAGACTACACTCTTTTCTCCCAACTGTATCACCAAAACAAAAGGAATACTCTCTACACTAACATAAAAAGCTTCAAAAAAAATAGAGAGTAAAGAAAGGTGTTATGAAATTTGATTTCATCTAAGGTGTCCTTAAGAACATGCTCACTATGATTTCTAAGAACATTATCAGGGATATTTTCAAGAATTGGAACACTCAAAGAAGAGTAGGCAATGGGAACACAAAGATCACCTTTCAATCCTTCACATTTCTTTCCCTTAAGAGTACTTCCATCTTCCAAGAAGAGATTTCCAACTTTAGGAGGAATGTCATCACACCATAGTGGGTTGTTTTATATAACATAGCCCTCAAGATGAGATACATCATCAACATTATCAAAATCACTAGGTAATTCACTAGGATTAATTTCATCATCTTCAAACAAGATATTATACTTAAAGAGAGAAGGAGCATTCCATGAAGAAGGATTAGAATATGCAAGTTCACTCTCTAAAATACAACTATAAAGTGTCAAAGATGTTTTAAATATATGGTTTTCCCTTTGATCCAAGAAAAAAATAGGTTCTTCACTAAAGGACATGCTCAAAGGGTCACTCCTATTCATCGAATCAATATTTCAATATCATCATTCGCTTGAGGTTCATAAATCTCATCACATACATCCTCAAGTGGTGGTCTATTTTCACACATAAGTTGATCAACACAAATTTCATAAGATAATGTACTATCATTCATCATAATGGCTTCAACACTAGGTGACCACAAATTAATCTTGCAAGAAGAGTCAATTTGATCATCAATAGGATCAACTAGTGTATCCACACTGACAACATGTACATTATCATCAAGAGTTAAAGAATAATGAGACTCACGTAGGTAAGCTACTAGTCACACTCAATGGCCTACTAGCTACACAATCATCATTCACATGTACTAAAGTATAAGAGTTAGCTATGTTACCATGAAGTTCATAAGAATATTCTTAGTTACCTTGGTGTAAAGGTCCTCCACAAGATTTGGAAGTATCTAAGACTTTCCTTGTCAAATCTTCAAAGGACATCCTCTCTTTTGGTACGTATTCTCCTCTGCTTGCCATGTTGGTACAAACACACGTGTCTTTGTTAAAAGAAGGACAAACAATGTTAGCTCGGTTTGCTTGCAACCCCCTCACTTCACTCTTTACAACCTCTCATTTTCCTCTCTTAGGTTTCCACCTTGAACTCCCTTACTTATCTTAAACTTTTATTTCTAAATTTCTCTAAGCTTGGAGTAAGTGGTTACATCTCTTTGAGATTTGGGAAGAATGGATGGAAGGAGATGATTTTCCCATTGGTCCTTGACAATCTTAGGCTAATTTTGTACATTTGAAACCTTATGTTATGCAAACCAATTGGCACCCAAACATAAATATCTATGTTCTAAGGGGAAGATGTCACATCACACCTCCTCATAGTACCCACATCGAGTGAAGAAAATCTTCACTCTCTCGGAAACCATATACCCATCCAAGAAGTATGGAACAAGAAGAGTCTCTCGACGTATCCCTAGATAGTCAACCATGGGTGGAATGATGTAGTTTATATAGCTTCAATTATCTAGCACAAGGAGGCATCCCGAAACCCTACAAAAGCTTGCCCTTCTGGAGCGAACATTTCTTCTTGGATCAATATTGTAAAGCTTTGTATACTCCATTGGTACATGGACATCCCTCACGATTTCCTTTAAGGCACTCTATGTTTGGTCGAACTTTCTTTTGATATCCCACCACAACAATGTCGAACCTTGTATATATATAAGGAAACACATAGCTCTTTCTACCTCGCTCATATTATAATCCATGAAGATCCTTTCACAATCCTATTCCCAATTAAGATATTCTTCAAGACCCGACTCTCTTATAAAGATAGGGAAAATAGGAAGATCTTGACTCTTACTATAACCTTCATATATACCTTGGTTCCCGTTTCTATATGTTTGGGCACTAGGATAAGAAGAGTAAGATGTAGTACTAATGTTGGGTATATTTATGCACTCTAGTTTCTATCCTAGCTTAATAAGCCTTGTTAGAGGACAAACCATATGCTTTACATGCTAATAATGATATAAATATGCATATAAGTGTACAAGTATATGCTTACAATGTTTAAAGATGCTTTCACATGAGTTTGGGTTCAAATTGAGCATTTAAAGTCTAGACAAGAAAACAAGTGTTCTTGGTTAAATTTCTAATTCATCGTCTTGAGTGTTGTGTTGTTTTGAGCTTTAATACGGGGTGTTTAATGTTATAAGATGCATGGTAAGCTGATTGTAATGATACATGAAGTACATACAAGCTTAAAATCAAGTGGAAACATCACACACAGTCTTGGAGTGATTAACGAGAGTATAGGACACAATGTGTCGAGAATAGGACGCCTGGGAGCTCAAGACCGTGTCATAGTAAAGGACCAAATGACATTTGTCAATTTCTAGTAGCTCAATGTGATTATGATGCATCATAGTCTTATAGCGATGAGGATAATACCACGATGCGGTGAAGTACAAAAGTGGGATAATTTTTTCCCAGCTATAAAAGGAACACGTGAGATCAATTAAAATATCTTTGGACGTTTTGGGACTGGAGAGGAGGCGGCTGCACACAAAAATTAGGTTTTCTTACCCTTTGTTTTAGATTTTTAATAAATTTAATAATGAATTCAAATACTTGGACGATGATTATGACTATTAGTAGCTAACCCCCACCTCCCACCCCCTCTTCTAGGGTTAAAGCCAAGAACATGACTACTATTATTTTGGATTAATTTTGTTTAATTTGCTTATCATATTTGGTTGTTTGTTTATTCTTATTTTAATTATTTTGAGGATTGATCACTCTTAGAATACATATATTGTCAACCTTGTGATCTCGAGAGAGGGAATAGGGAGATAGAACGTGGGGATAAATAAAGCAGGGTTCTTATTTATTTATGAAATAAGGAATTCAAATTAGCATCTAGGATAGGGATGTACCTAGAAGCCTTACTTGATTCACATGTAGGAGGATAGATTAATCAACTTAAATGGATTAATACATCCCTGCTCAATGATGTAGATGTAATGTCCAAATTAGGTAAACGGTTAGAGGTCGGGAGACGATGATCATAAAATTAACCATACAAATCAACAACCAAGATAAGCAAGTTAACGAATAAAGTTAAATAACGTAGAATGATTGTTCGAAGTCCTTTAACCCTGGGCTTGATCCTATTGACTGTCTCAAGACCTTTATTATACGCATTGTTTTCTTTACTTTAGTTTACAAATATTGAAAACTCTTGTTTGGTTATGCTTGCACTAGATTGATCTAAATTGTGAGCTGAAATCAAATAGATGTTAGAGCAAGTCCCTGCGGGATCGATATTCAGTTTTCTTGAAGTCTACTATATTACTTGGTAGACCATGTACACTTGTGTGTGCACTTGGGCACTGTTAATTTTTTGACGCAGTTTTCGGGGACTTATAATTTGGCAACTATTTTATTTTTAGTTCTAATTTTTGGAGTACTTTAGTGTTTTATACTTGGTCTTGGTTTCGTATTTGCAGGAAACAGGTTTTCATGGTAGATAGCTGGCAAGGGCTCGAGAATTGGTTAAACCAAGCCCTGAACCTGAGCAATTATTCCATCAATAGAGAAGAGAAACAATCCTTCTCCCCTATTTTCCAAAAATCGAGAAAGATCAAGATAATCCTTCTATCATGGCTGATGAACAAGCAGCTCGTAGGACAGTTAGAGAAATGGAAATCCTACTTCCAATAAATTTGACCTCCTCATTTCAGAAGCCGAATGTTGAAGGCAATTTTGAGCTCAAATAAAATATGGTAAAACTTCTGATTAGCAATGGACAGTTCACAAGGCTTTCACATGAATATCCACAAGTCTACTTGCAAAATTTTCTAGAAATCAGTGACACATTCATCCCCATGGGAGTGAATGCTGACTATGTAAGGATGACGTCATTCCACTTTTCACTTTGGGGGAAGCAAAAAAATGGTTGAATGATGAGCCGGCAGATTCAATCACATTATGGGACGACATGGCATAGAAATTCCTCATCCGTTTCTTTCTAGCTGGCAAGACTGTGAGACTTTGCAATGAGATTGTATGTTTCAAATAGAAGCTAGACGAGAACTTATACCATGCTTGGGAGTGCTTCAAGGCACTTCTTCGGGACAGTCCACATTATCAACAATCCAATGAGGTACTAGCTCATACTTTCGTAGAGGTACTTGAACACAATAAAAAAAATTTATTATATTCAGCTACAGGTGGGCAAGCTCTTTAGATGACTTATGATGAGCTATAAAATTTATTGAACCGCATAGATTAATGGAATCCATAGTGTCATTCAGATTCTAGGAGTGCTACTAAAAAAATTGCAGGTGTTTTGGAAGTAGATCGGTTTAATGCAATATCTGCTTAAATTGCTGCATTACAAAATCAGTTGATTACGCAGCTCAGCAACATGAAATTAGGTGCCTCACAGCCTATAGCCATAGTTAATGCAATCCAATAAGCTACAGGTTGGTATGAAGTTTGCGGTAACAATGACCATTTAGCAGTTATATGTGCTGCAAATCCAAAATTAGTGATGTATGTGGGCAGTGCTCAAAGGCGTAATTATGGAAACACTTTCAACATGAAGTGGTAGACTCAGCCACTGAATCAGCAATGGAACGTACAGCTGTAACAACTTCAGCAACCACAGGCTCAACCAAATCAGTCAACTAGCAACTTGGAGGAGATGATGAAATAGATTCTAGATACTCAAATATAGTTGACTGCAGATGTAAAAAACCAGCAAACAGCTATGAGAATCTTGAAGTTGTAGTTGGGGAAGTTACAACAAATACTAAATACCAGGCCTCAAGGTGGTTTACCAGGAGATATAGAAAATCTGAAACAAGTAATGGCAATCACTTTGAGGGGTGGTAAAGAGCTGAATGAAGAACCTCCAAAGGCAACTAAGAAGGTTGGTGCAGAGTTAATTTCCCCATAGGTATCTGAAAAAGTTGATAAAAATTTGAGGAAGTATGAGTAATTAAAAACAAAAATTTCTACAGAAGTGGAGAAGAAGATGTCGCAACTCTCTTTCCCACACAAGCACAAAAAAGCAAAGGAGGATGTATGTTTTAAGAAGTTCTTTGACACGTTCAGAGAGCTTCACATTAACCTTTCTCTTTTAGATTTTTTGCAGGGTATGCCCAAGTACGCTAAGTACATGAAGGATGTAGTTGCTAATAAGGTAAAGCTGCAGAAAGTTGAAACGGTATGACTCATTGAAGAATGACACAAAAAATACCCAAAAATCTTTAGAATCTAGGGAAGTTCACTATCCCTATTCAAATTGAGAATGGTGAGGTGGTCCACACACTGAGTGATTTAGGGTCAAGTGTCAACTTGATGCCCGTATCTTTGATCAATACGTTGGGCTTAGGAAAGCTAAGACCAAGCTCGGTGCTGCTGTAGTTAGCAAATGGGAGAATAGCCCATCCCGAAGGGGTGATAGAGGATGTTCTCATAAAGGTTGGTAAATTATTATTCCTGGCAACTTTATTGTTTTAACCTTTCAGGCAGACGAACAGGTACTAATTATCTTAGGGCATCCATTCTTAGCAATTGGATGAGCATTGATTGATGTAAGAGAGAGTACGATCACAATGAGGTTAGAGGATGAAGAGGTGATCTTTAAGGTATATAAACTGCTAAACACACTATCCCATTATAAATATTTGTGCATGACTACTTTTATTGAAGGAGATAAGTGTAGGGTGGTTAGTCCGCCAAAGACCTCCTCGGATACCCTCATTGAGCAGCCAAAGCCTCTACCACCTAAGCCCGACATGATGCAAGTGGATGAGCCTGAAAAAGCTAATGCTGAGAATGTTGTTGACATTGAGAGTTCACACTCAAAAGGTCAGAAATGAATCAGAAGATGGCCTCTAAGTTTGAGAAAAAATATGAAAGAATTTGGCTAAGCCATAGTTGGGTCGTACCGCGACACTAAATCAGGAGTTGCTTGGGATGCAACCTAAGTTAAGTAGGTATATTTTCTTTTTGGTTTTTAATTTTTATTTTATGTAGTTTTTACTTTTGTTGAGTGACAGGTTGATGAAAAGTCTAGGTACCGAAAAACCTGAGCTAAAGAGCATGGCAAAGACTGAGTGTGGGGTCCTCGGACCTTCTAGATATATAAAGATGCTACTAGCTAGGCCTAGAGGACTCAGGGAGTATTTCTATCTCTACTTTTAAGTATACTTTAGGGAAAAAGTAGATTTCTAAGTGCGAGGTGGGTAAATTCCCATTTTTAGGGTAAATTTAAAATTTTTTAGGTTAGGAATAAGTAGGATGTTCTTATTGGTGTTATAATTGATTGTAGAATGCAAGTGTTTCAGTAGTAAAAAGCACATTGATTGTGTAAATGACTACTTTTTAGACTCTTAGGCTTATGTTTATGACTTTTGTACTTGTTGGCTTAATATGAATTCATGCTACAATTTGGTTGAAAGTCTATGATGATCCAATGTAAGTTGAGCATGTGCCATGTGATGTGAGGTACTTGTATATTCCTGGTTGCATGTGATTTCTAGAACTTGTCTGGTGTGTGTGCAAAGTGAAATAAAGTGTGTGGGTTTAGAAGATGATATAGGCATTTCCTTGATAGCCTTATTTTTTACCTTCTATTTGACCTACCATTTGTGCTTAATCCTAGTCAACCTTGTTGAGCCTTTAGCTTTTTCTTTGCCAACCTCATAGGTAGCCTAATCCCTTATTTGATAGACTTTAATTTGATCCAAAGCTCCTAAGCTATTTAGTGTAAAATTAGTGAGTTAAGGAGTGTGAAATCAAAAAATAAAAAGTTGAAATTGAAGCCCAAAAGTAATAGTTATTGGTGATCAAAACAATTGTTATGTGTTGTGGTGGGGATTTGAGTAATGAAAAGAATAAAAATTTTCCAAATTGAATGAGTTGTTCATAGAAGACTCCCACCATAGTGTATGTAAATGAGCTTAATGCGATGGGGTGAAAATAAAAAAATGGGGTAAGCAAAAGTGGTGAAATCTGGTTGTTGGAGATTGGATTTTAATTGTACAATATAGTGTATTAAAGTGCTTAGGGAGGATAGTCACTATTCCAAAATAGTTCCTACCCGTCCCTTATCCTACATTATAATCTGAAAAGACCTATTTGATCCTAAGCTTAATATTCTGGTATTAGTGGAGTACTACACTAAGGGAAAGCTTAGTGTTCATTATGTATAACTTGGGAATTCCTTGTGAGAGTGAGCGAACTTTGATTCTTGTACCCATTATGTTATAAATTGCTTTTATGTAAGTGATTATGGGTAACTCTATTGTTGTGAGGACACATGTTTGAGGAATGTGGGTGATTTGTATGACATCCTTGATTGAGCAATATGCATAAGTTTTCCACTTGGTGAGTCAATTCTTGAGGGTAGGCTGTTTCAGAGTAATCTTCTTGAACTTTCAAACATGCTTAGTGTAGAAACTTGCATTTTTTATAGTCATTGTAGAACTAGCTTGAATGTCTTGCTTGGAGTAGAAGTGTAGAGTATCCTCATCTCATGATGCTTGTAATGAAGAGTTGTTCGAGGACGAACAAGGCGTTAAGGTGGGGTGGTGATGTTAAGTATATTTATACACTCTAGTGTGCTCTACTAGCTTAGTAAGCCTTGTTTTGAGGATAATTCATATGCTTCACATGATAATAATGATATAAATATGCATCTAAGTGTCCAATTATGTGCTTGCAATGTTTAAATATGTTTTCACACGAGTTGGGTTCAAATTGAGCATTTAAAGTTTAGACGAGAAAACTAGTGTTCTTCATTGAATTTCTAATTCATCGTCTTGAGTGTTGTGTTGTTTTAGGCTTTAATTCGGGGTGTTTAATGATATAGGATGCATGCTGATCTAATTGTAATGATACATAAAGGATATACAAGCTTCAAATCAAGTGTAAACAACACACAAAGTCTTGGAGTGATTAACGAGAGCATAGGACACAATCTGATGAGAATAGGATGCTTGGGAGCTCAAGACCACGTCGCGGTAAAGGACCAAATGACAATTGTCAATTTCCAGCAGCTCAACTTGATTATGCTGCATCGTAGTCTTATATAGACAAGGACAATACTTCAACACAGTGAAGTACAAAAGCGGGATAATTTTTTCCCAGCTATAAAAGGAACATGTGAGATCAATTAAAATATCTTTAGACGTTTTGGGACTGGAGAGGAGGCGGCTGCACACAAAAATTAGGTTTTCTTACCCTTTGTTTTAGATTTTTAATAGATTTGATCATGAATTCAAATACTTGGAGAATGATTATGACTATTAGTGTCTAAAACCCCCCTTTCCGGGGTTAAAACCAAAAACATGACTACTATTATTTTGGATTAATTTCTTTTAATTTGCTTATCAAATTTGGTTGCTTGTTTATTCTTGTTTTAATTATTTTGAGGATTGATCGCCCTTAGAATACATATATTGTCAACCTCTTGATCTCGAAAGAGGGAATAGGGAGATAGAACGCGGGGATGAACAAAGTAGGGTTCTTATTCTTTTATGAAATAAGGAATTCAAATTAGCGTCTAGGACAGAGATGTACCTAGAAGACTTACTTGATTCACGTGTATGAGGATATCTTAAAGAACTTAATTGTATTATTACATACCCTCTCAATGATATAGTTGTAATGTCCAAATTAAGTAAACGGTTAGAGGTCGGGAGACCATGATCATGCAATTACCCCTACAAATCAACAACTAAGATAAGCAAGCAAACGAATGAAGTAAAATAACGTAGTATGATTGTTTGAAGTGCTTTAACCCTGGGCTTGCTCCTATTGACTGTCTCAAGACCTTTATTTTATGCATTGCTTCCTTTACATTAGTTTACAAATATTCAAAACTCTTGTTTGGTTACGCTTGCACTAGATTGATCTAAATTGTGAATTGAAATTAAATAGTTGTTTGAACAAGTCCATGTGGGATCGATATTAGGCTTTCTTGAAGGCCACTATATTGCTTGGTAGACCACGTACACTTATGTGTATGTTTGGGTGTTGTCAAGTACCCCTGGGCTTTGGATATGCACGCTCTTTCATTCCCATGGAGCAAACTCTACTACAGTTAGCGTAACTATTTACATTGATTCGACCTTGAAAAGAAGTAATACAATACAAGGAATACGAAACTTCATAATCCTCATGTACATTCTCACCATGATCCTCTTACGATTTGTAATTGAATGGGTTATACCTTGCACCACCTCTAGGATCAGAGTGGGAAGTGTAATACTCCTCATATGCCCCATCTTTCTCATAAGAACCATCACAAGGCTCTTCACCATCTCCATACTCACCATAAGGACTAGGGTCATTATTCATCTCATATTCTCTTTTGGAGTAGTATCCCTCATTTTCATCCATTTGTTGATCGTGGCTATATTCATAGTCCCCATAATCTCAATCTTCTTCATAGCCATAACTATCTTCACCACAATCATAGTCTCCTATGTCATAGTCATAATTGTTCGAGGCTATAGAAGACATGCTTCCTTAAATCACCTTGTACCTACAAAATGAACAAACAAGATTAGTAGTAAAGCTCCTTACCAATACTCGTAATCTCACCTTTGTAATCCTCACAATTAGAGCAGCAAATATTGAAAGCTGCTTATACTAGATGGTCAATAAGGTGTCAATCTCTAATTGTGGTTGGAGTGGATTCTTGTTTGAACGAATCAAATAAATGAAAACTATTTACAAAATTGAATCAAAAAGTTACAACGAAATGAAAACTAGAAAAGCTCAAAAGAAATAGGACGATGAAAGAATTCGGACTCAAGAACTAATTGATCAACTTAGTAGACAAATTACTAGTTGATGATTGGTTAAAAAATTAAAATAAGAGATTAAGAATCAAGAAAATGAAACTAAAGAATCAAACCTTGAGCAATTGAGCAATTAACGTGATAAAATGCACTTTGAAAGCTTGAATGTTGTGTTTTAGACTTAATTTGCATTGGGAGGGGCTGATCTGCATTTGGTGACCTGATCTCGCAGGTGGGGTGCAGGTCCAATGAATCCTGGGTGAAGGTTCCACTAGTTTGAGGTGCAACAGCACCTTGGGCGCAGCTCAAGGGCATTTCAAAGGCAAATCAGTCGCTCATCTCTCTTGAAATGGCTGAAATACCCTTCTAATGGTCCTTTGTGTCCTTTTTTGTTTGAATATCCTTAGATTCCCAAGTACAAACACTTTTTGACTACTTTTGTTCCTTATTTTTGGATCAAACACCCAAATTTGTTAAAAAAATTCAACTTGAAGATATCAATATCTTCAAGAACACACCAAGAATATCAATCTTTCTAACTTTTTCTCCGAATCTCAAAATGAGTTGAAATTTGAACATAAGCACTTTTCAACGTTGTAACTCAATCCAAAAGTCATTTTGCCCAAATTCTTCACCAAAATCTTTAGAATTTCAATTCACATCAACTTTATTCAACCCAAGCTTCCAACATGGATAGAACACTCAAATAAGCACCAATTTGACTCAAATTTTGTTTATAGGCTCTTATAGTGTTAGAGAACACAATTCTAACACTAGAAACACAAAAATCAAAAACTCAAAATTTGACCTAAGATCTAAAATGTGAATAGCAATTTTTTTGTGATTTTCAATTTTGACAACTCTTTTTTGTTAATTTTTAAGATAACAAACCCAAGATTGACTTCGTAGAAATGAAATTAAGTTCGACTCTGATACCAAATGATACGATTCTCGCCACGAAAACTCTAATGCAAAAAAGTAAGATGGGGTTAGGATATCAAAGATAGAAAGATAGACACAAATATGATAATAAAAGGGCAATCAAAATATGTATCAAACCCAAAAACTTCCCTTAAAGATTATCAAATAGCACCTAACTCTTACGTGACTGTAAAGGGGATTGAATCTCCCTTAAAACTGATGTTTCTAATCAAAGATCAGCATTATCTTTTTCAAGCTCTCAAAACACCCGCAATAGAGGTTTTTGAATTCATCATTATCAATCAACCAAAACTAAGGAAATAAATCTCTACCAAGTATTTATAGTTTGGCTAAATATTACATAATTAGGGCCCAAAAGTGACCCAAATGCAAGAAAAGGCTCAATAGGGGATGTTTTGACCCACTCTTGAAATGCTAGAGCAGATCAAAGGAGGATCCAAAGTGCCTTGGGAGCATATCCCTTCCAAAGGCTTTCGAGCCCCATTTCGCACTTCTTCGACCTCGTCAAAGTCCTTTGACCCTCCTTAATGGTAATCTTTATTCATTTGGCAACTTTTAATGTTACTAAGGAGTCATCAAGCATCATATTTATCCCATTCAAAAGTCCAGAGATAATTTGGCTTGTATCACTTATGGTGGGAGTCTGCTTGAATTGAGATAACTTGTTAGCACTATAAGAAATATCCAGGAGTGGGATTGACGCATTTTAAGAAGCCAGCTAACTGTTGATAAAGTTTGGCATTAACTAAGGTAGTTCCATATTTCAATTCTAGTTCAACAGAAGTTGACATAAGGGATGCAATAGGTTTAGCACCACTCAAATAAAATCTATCAAGAATATCCCTAATTTACTTGTGTTGTAACAAAAAGATCTCCCTGGTTGTTGGGATGAATTCAACCTAAAAAGAATTATGTAAGTTGCCCAAATCTTATATGGAGAACCATTTAGAGAGAGTAGAAGCTATTTCCTAAAAATTGATTGAAACTTCATGTAATAGTAGGTCATCAACAGGAAGAGATGGCAGTCCAATTTTCATAGACTTTGAATAAGGAGGGGGATAAAGGTTTCATGCTTGGGTACTTGGAGAATACAGAGAGGTGTTGTGATTATAGTTATTGTAGGTGTATTAAGGTTGAGGAGGTCAAGGGGGATATTCGTAGGATGTGCAGAGGCAGGGCGACTAGGATAGATAAGATTTCAATGGATTTTTTAAAGAGCACTAGCGGGGTAGGTTTGGAGTGGCTAACGAGGTTATTTAATATCATTTTTAGGACGACAAAGATACCCGAAGCTTAGAGATGGAGTACGATGATTCCATTATATAATAACAAGGGGACATTCAGAGTTTTAAAAACTATAGGGGTATCAAGTTGTTTAGTCATACTATGAAGGTTTGGAAAAAAGTGGTAGAGTTGAGGCTGAGGAGGATTGCGACTATTTTTTAGGATCGGTTCGATTTCATGCCATTTCACTCGAACACTAAGGCCATTCACCTAATGATAAGATTAGTAAAGAAGTTTAGGGAGAGAAAGATGGACTTGCACATGGTGTTCATTGATCTGGAAAAGGCTTGTGACAAAGTCCCGGAGAGATTTTGTGACGGTGCTTGGAGGCTAAAAGGGTGTCTGCAGCATACACTAGGTCAATCCGGGACATGTATGATACAGCGAAGAAGATGAGATTCAGAGCACTTTTCTATTTTAACAGTGTTGCACCAAGGATCGACTCTTAGCCCATTTTTATTTGCCTTGGTGATGGATGTTTTGACGGGCGCATTCAAGGAGAGGTGCTTTGGTGTATGTTATTTGTTGTTGATGACACTATTCTGTTCTTCATTGTAGTTACCGGGAAACTATAGACAAAGATTTTCGAGATCAAGTTGCTCTCCCTCCCACCAAATGCTCCATTAATGGGAGAAATCAATAAGTTGTGCATCCCAAACCATTTTATCTTGGAAAGTTAGAGAGCTGATTATGTTTATCGCTTCCCATGTAAACTTTGGAGATGTTTTTAGCAAACATTTCATTTCTTGATCACCTCTTTTAGTTTTTGTCATTGAAATTAAAAAATAAGAGAGAGATTTGGAGTGAAAAAATACTGCAATTGTATTGTTAAAGGAAATTATTTTATTAATAACTCAAACACATACATTTATAGCTGAATTTCTAACTAAAAAATATAAAAATAATCAACTATATTTCAATTCAAATTTAAAATCAAATAACAAATAGATAACTAATTCCTAAGTTTAAGTCACAGAGAACTCTTACAATTTAAAACTACTAACAATTATCTACTTTATTTCTAAGACATATCTTCAACACTCCTCCTTGGATCAAAAATTGTAGATTGCAGTCTTGGTTAAATTTGGCCTCTTGAATAAATCTGCTCATTCATCCTTGGTCATACAAGGCTTATGTGCATCTTCTGTTGGATTAAATAAGAAACTTTTGCCTCTCATTTCAACTTGTAAAATCTCATGATTAGTGGAATCAAAGATTCAACAATATTTGTCTCTAAATAATAATTTAAATCATTCTTCTATAAGTTGGACAACACTTAACAAACTTTTATCAATAGCAGACACGTAAAAGATATTTGAAATTGTTTTTGTACCTGAAATTATTTTGATTACAACATTCTATTTTCTTCTGCATGAATATAGTCACCATTTCTTATTTTTCAAAGGCAGAAACTCTTTAAAAAGAGTTTTTTCATATATCATGTGGTTTGTACAACCACTGTCTATTATCCAAAAATCAGATTTCTTGGTCAAAAAACATGTTGCCACAACTAAGTGATCTTCTTCTTTGGTGACTTGGGCGTCTACTTCATATTTTTTAGATTTGCTTTTGCAAATCACAGCTTCATGACCAAGCTAATTGCATATCTTGCACTGTCCATCTGGTCTCTTCCAACATTTAAATGAAGGATGACCTATTTTGTCACAGTACTGACAAGGTGGTAGTTTTTCTTTGAATTATTACCCTTTCTTTGAGTCTTGTGGTTGGCTGCCAAAGCTCCTTCAACCATACCATATTGTCTCATAAACCTCCTTTGCTTTTGTTCCTGCAATGTATTTAACAATTCTGTCAAGGTAATCTTGGACAGGTCTTTTGTGTATTCCAAGGTAGTTTTTGATACTTCGTATCTTTCAGGTACTATAACATGAATTTTTGCAACAATTCTTGAATCTTTAAATTTTGTGTCAAGCAATCTTACCTTGTTAACTATGCCAAGAAGTCAGTCTGAGTACTCTTTGACGGTCTCAGATTCTTTCATCTCTTGCAATTCAAATTCTCTTATTAGATACAACACCTTTATGCCTCGTACTCTTTCATCTCATGTATAATCTTCCTTTAGATAATCTCAAATTTCTTTTGTCTATTTAAGGGTTATAATTCTCGTGAAAATTATGGAGACACACTAGCAAATAAATTTGTTTTTGCCTTTGATTTTATGATTTTCTTTTTCTTGTGGCTTTTGATCTGGGCCACCGTGAAATTATTGGGCAGCAGAAGAACATTATAATCCTCCTCCACGGTCTTCCAAAGATCTAAAGCCTCAAGATAAGTCTCCATTCTTACTGCCCAAATTTGGTAGTTCTCACCATTAAAGACTGGAGGAACTATTTGGGAAAAGTTATTTTTAGAATTCATCTCACTCACAGATCCCTCAAGATTTGGCTTTGAAATTAAACAAATAACAGAGAAATACTTGAAGAGAAAAAATAATGCATTGTATTGTCAAAGGGAATTATTTTGTTAACAACTCAAACACATATCTTTGTAGCAAAATTTCTAACTAGAAAATATAAAAATAATCAACTAGACTTCAATTTCAAATTTAAATTCAAATAACATATAGATAGTAATTCCTAAAGTTAAGTCGCACAGAACTCTAATAATTTAGAACTACTAAAGGTTATCTACATATATCTTCAACAACCTCTTCCTATACTTTACGTCTATTGCTATGTATAACATCAAACTACTTATGCCACTGCAACATAACTAAAAATAAAATAAGGCAGTGTAAGTTGAAATACGTTGTATCTTTGTGTGTTTTAACTATAAACTAGGAAAGAGAAGCGGAAATGGGAACTAATAGCAGTACACCACTCTAAGTCCATATCCAGCTGCCCCCACAACTACCAACGGCTTCTTTTGAAGCCTTTCAGAGATTACTTGCAAATGTATCCTTAGGCCATATTGTCTAAATCCAAGAGTGAAGCGTTCGGAGCAACGTACATTAATTGAGTTTGAGTTGATTAGATGACTGGAAACCATGGACTGGAGCAAATGTTGTTTACTAAATACTAATAGAAATGGTTCCAAAAATTTAAAGCGACTAGCTGGATATGTCACTATCTTTTAGTCAATGGCAACTAGCTGCAGCACAAGTCTGGAACTGAATCTTATCAACAGGTAAAGTATCAGTGGGGAAAGGACAATCGGTTTTCTTATCAGGCAAGAGAGCACACGGCTGAGGACTGACTTGGCTAGAAACACCTTTTTATATTAGTGCAGTTCCATGGTAGATTCGTAGCATGTTCTGACAACTCGATGGCCACATTCGACATGCAAATTCCGTTGAAGGTATCACCATCTATCCCCGCTAATTTCCCTGCTATTGTAACATTCTTAGCTACAACGTCTTTTAAATTGATTCCTTGAATGACAGGAAGTGCTTTCAGATCATAATGATCACCCGGATGACCACCATAATCGCCCGTCATCCAAAAGGTATATTTCATTGTCTGCAATGTCATTCCTCTCACGAAAATGTCCGTAACGTATGCTCCTCTTCCAATACCAGTTTTCATCCTCAGGCCTGATTCAAAACTTATTGCTGTAATGTTTTCAGCTCTAACATTTTGAATGCCACCAGACATTTCACTTCCGAGAGCAATGACTGCACTACTAGGTGATATGCAGGTGAGGTTTCTTATGATTAAGTGCTGTGTAGGCATTCCAAATGTTATTCCATATTCATCCCAACCACTTTTCACTGCTATGCAATCGTCCCCTGAGAATATGAAGCAATCTTCAATTCTAGTGTTTGAACAAGAATCTGCACAACCAAAAATGAGTTACTACTTCCCTAGCGGATGCCATTTTCCTACTTATTTACTACAGCACGATCTTGTTACAAACCTGGGTTAATCCCATCTGTGTTTGGTGACTTGATTGGTGCAAGGATTGTTAATCCTTTAATTACCACAAAACTGCATTTTTGAAGACAAAAAATTAGAATCAAAGAGGACATATAAAAGTAAGTTAACAAGTATCAGTATGGAGTATGGTGGAAAGAGACCCTTAACCAGATGTCTGATTCATTCCTTGAGAATGGGAAAACTCCTGGTAGGCGGGTTTTCCTTTACTGGGCTCCACATGGCACAAAACCAAAGATTGGCCACGTGGATTATAAAGGGATATGATATAAATAAATGAGAGGAACGAGAAAATGAACCTGCTGTAAACAGGATGGACATTCCATGAAGGAGAATTGATCAATGTAAGATTGGAAATCTGGACATGGTCAGAAAACATGATCTCAATCAAGTAAGGTCGGGTGTTTTTCAGTTGACCTTGTCGAAATTTAGTCCACCATTCTTGACCTTGACCATCTATGGTGCCGTTTCCACCTGGCCATCATCACCATACATATGAAACAACAACATCAGAAATGTTGGCATCTCTAACTGATATTGAGGATTCACAAGGCCAATTCCAATTAGCTGGAGATTGAGGCGTAGTAATTGTTGTTTCATCTTGATAGTACAGAGAGGGAGTAACCTTGGTCATTTACCTGTAATGACTACATCAGTCAAGTTTGTTCCAAAAATGAGGCTGATAAACCTTGGTCCCGGAGCATCCCTTCCTATTCCATACGACGGCAATGGTGGAATTAAATCCCACTCTGCCTCATCCTGTACAAACAATCACATACTGTATCTTTACAAGTACTGAAACTTCCCAACGTGAAACGTGAAGCTAAGCAAGGAATTTCGTTAATGGTGTTCAAAATTCATATATAAGTAAATTTTGATTTATATAATTAGTACAATTTTTTATATTAGTTTTTTTTCGTGAAGAGTGTTCAATTGACCACCTTCATGTGACTATACCATTACTTATGTCATGGAGAACCTTGTCTAGGTTTGTTAGGTCAAAGTCGCTTGAGATTCCTACGTGTCATTTTCTGAAAAACAATAAGGAAAATAACTAAACATACATAAATGGAAAATTGAAACATGGGGACAATTCAAAACAAAAGTAGTTCTGATAATACACAATTGGTTATTCTAAAAATTAGTGTGGTATAAATTTTCTAGATCGATTTATAACAATGGATACGGTAGACGATTTCCAAGGGGTATAGGGAACAACATAAATCCTGGAGACCTAATTCCTCTGTACTTCCGATCCCTTGGATAGATAGAGCGGGAGGCCAGGGCTTTTGTCTTTCTAAAAGTCGTCAAAGAGTTGGACAATGACATTCTTGTAAACATATTAACGTAAATTTTCTATGGCCCACAAAATTAATTTATTTGATGATTTAATAATTATTGAATAAGTTAAATCCTAAATCTGTATGGGAAAGTTACCTAGTAGGATTAAACTACTGACTAATCTGTTAGTAGGATAATTATTAAGTCCTAATAGGATAATTACTAATTGTTAGTGGATAATTATTGTATCCACTATTCACGTTGATGGCACGTGAAAATATAAATGACTATTCCCTATTATAAAAAAGGGTCCTCTCTCTGCCAAAAGAAGAATAAGCTCCATCATAATTTATTCTGAAAAATAAGGTTAAGAGAGAGAAACAATACGTTCTGCTCTTGGTGTGCTTCCGCTAAAACCATGGAGAATTCAGGTAAGTAATTATTTATTGAATTACTGTTATTATGTGTATGTGAAAATCATTAAATTCAACGTTCCTGAGTAATTCATAGGATTATATATAAGATTGAATAAGTTTATATAATCCGTTATATGCTTACATGTGGTATCAGAGCATGGTTTAGGAACTAATGATTTTCCATTGAAACTAAAATTTCTACGTATTAATTTTATGAACCCTATTATGAAATTTGGGACTCAAATTTATCATAATTTAAGTTGCTATAAATTATAGTGGATGAATATGTGATGGCTTAAGGCAAAATTCCTAAATCATATTTTGTTCAATATTATGTTTGGATTCATATATGTATTGCGGAAAAGAATAAACAGGTTTGGTCACTTTTAAGCTCACATAGATTCTTACCCTTAAAAAATAATGGCCCTCGTGGATTTGAATTCATTGGAATGCACTGTCAATGTTTGGAAAAGTGAACAAATTAATTACTCACTATAGTAGCAAGTGGTGTCAATTTTTTTTTATATTTATACCTAATTTTTTATTTTGCTTATGTGCATATCTTGTAAAAGTTTTGACGAAGCGGCTGTTTCCTGACATTTGTGTTTCATAGTGTGTTTGATACAGTGATAACAGTAATTAAGATACAGACTGCACATTGTTTAATGTAAACAGAAATGTAGTAAATAATTTATACAATATGAGTTTAATTTAATATGTTTGGTCTTTGTTATTTTAAATATTACGAAAATAATTATTTGTTATTAGAAGATTGTAGTATGCAATAATAAAATTTACTGTTTCTCCTTGTAACTTGGAATTATATATATAAGATTCGTTAACCACCAAAGTGGTCGAATCTTTATGAAATTAATTTCAAAATAAAGGCTAAGTTTAAATTAATTGTCCATTAATCTTGATGCTTATAAATGATACAACAATTAAGGGTAAATTAGAATTTTTGTTATAAGACATTTATGCATCACCCAAAGGTTGATTATTTGTTCGTATAACCAATAAACATTAAAGAGATAATTTTGATGTACCATTAGTTTTATTTATTTATCCAAAGATAATAAATATTATTATTTGATGCATTAAACATTATCAATTTGTGTTAAATATAGCATCATTATGTTTAAATTGCATGTTGATGTTTCGCCCGAAGGAGAACATCAATATACATTTAAGTAAGTTATTTCTGAATTTGATAATGTGTTTAAACTCGTAACTCAAAGTATTAACAAATAAGCATGTTCTACTTGCAGCACTTGCCCTTCTTTCGCACTCTGCCTCTGTTACGACTTTTAATGGACTTAACTTTTCAGATTGGTGTGAAAAGATCATATTCCATCTTGGGTTTTTAGATCTTGATGTTGCACTTTACTCTGAGAAGCCAACTGCTATTACTGAAGCTAGCAGTGATGAAGAAAAGTTCTATTATAAGTACTGGGATCGGTCTAACAGATTAAGCCTAATGTTCATGCGAATGAATATTGCGAGCAACATTAAGACTACTCTTCCCGAAACTGAAAGTGCAAAAGAACTTTTGAAACTTGTGCAAGTGTCTTCCCAAACTGCTGATAAGTCTCTTGCTGGGATACTAATGGGTACTTTGATCACTATGAAATTTGATGGTTCACGTACTATGCATGAGCATGTCATTGAAATGACAAACATAGCAGCAAGACTAAGTTATTGGGAATGAAAGTGGAACAGAATTTTCTTGTGCAGTTCATCATCAACTCATTACCGTCTGAGTATGGCCCTTTCCAAATGAACTAGAACACCATGAAAGACAAATAAAACATGCATGAATTGCATGGTATGCTAGTTCAAGAGGAAACAAGGCTAAAAAATCAAGGAACCCACTCCATTAACTTTATAAATCATCAAGGAGCTGAAAAGAAAGGAAAGAAGCATGGTAAGGGACAACAGAAGCAACTCAATGTTAATCAGTCCCCATCTCAAGTACGTAAGAAAGAAAACAATGGAAAGTGTCATTTCTATGGAAAATTTGGACACTTTTAGAAAGATTTCCTGAAATGTAAGGAATGGTTTGAGAAGAAAGGTAAGCCTTGTGCTTTTACATGTCTCGAATTAAATTTAACTGAAGTTCCTTATAATACTTGGTGGATTGACTCTGGTTGTACTGTTCATGTTTCTATTACTATACAGGTATTCCTTACAATCCAAACCATAAATAAGAATGAAAGATTTGTTTACTTGGAGAATAGAGTGAAGGCTCCAGTTGAAGCTGTCGGGACTTATTGTTTGATTCTCGATACTGGGCATCACTTAGATTTAGTTGAAACTTATTATGTTCCTTCTCTTTCAAGAAATTTAGTTTCTTTGTCTAAGTTTTATAAGACTGGATATTATTTTAATTTTAGTAATGGATGTTTTAGTTTGTTTAAGCATAATTATCACATTGGTACTGGTACTCTTTGTGATAATTTATACAAACTGAATCTTGATAATCTTTTTACTGAAACACTCTTAACTCTGCATTATAATGTTGATACCAAACGAAGTTTGGTGAATGAACAATCAGCTTACTTGTGGTATAAACGTTTCGGTCACATATCTAAAAAAGGACTGGAAAGATTAGTTAAGAATGAAATTCTTTCAGATTTAGATTTTACTGACCTTAATATTTATGTAGATTGTGTTAAAGGAAAACAAACAAAACACACAAAGAAAGGAGCCACAAGAAGCACACAACTTCTTGAAATTATACACACTGATATATGTGGTCCTTTTGATATCACATCTTTCAATAAAGAAAAATATTTTATCACTTTTATTGATGACTTTTCACATTATGGATATATCTATTTGTTGCATGAAAAATCTCAAGCGATTAATGCCTTAGAGATATTTATTACTGAGGTTGAAAGACAACTAGATAGAAAAGTGAAAATAATTAGGTCTGATAGAGGTGGTGAATATTATGGAAGATATGATAAAAGTGGACAACAACCAGGTCCATTTGCTAAATTCCTTGAAAAGTATGTCATATGTGCTCAATACACAATGCCTGGCACACCACAACAAAATGGTGTGGCAGAAAGGCGTAATCGTACATTAATGGATATGGTTAAGAGTATGTTAAGTAAGTCATCTTTACCTCCTTCTTTATGGATAGATGCTTTAAGAACTGTTGTTTACTTGCTAAACAGGATTCCTAGTAAAGCAGTCCCAAAGACACCTTTTGAACTGTGGACTGGTAGGAAACCTAGTTTGAGGCACCTAAATGTTTGGGGTTACCCGGCAGAAGTTAGAGTATATAATCTGTAAGAAAAGAAATTGGATTCAAGAACAATCAGTGGTTTCTTCATTGGTTATCCAGAAAAATCAAAGGGGTATAGATTTTACTGTCCTAATCATAGTACGAGAATAATTGAAACTGGAAACGCTAGATTCATTAAGAATGGCGAAATTAGTGGGAGTGAAGAACCACGTAATGTGGAAATTAAAGAAGTTAGAGTACGAATTCCTCTACCCTGTACTTTTTTTAAATTTATTATTCCTGAAGCTGTTCTACAACAAAGTAATCAACAAGAACAACAAATTAATATTCCTACTAATGAAGCCATAATTGATAAACCTGTAGTAGATGAACCCCAAGAAGTGGCATCATGAAGATCTCAAAGACAAAGGAGATCTGCTATTTCTGATGATTATTTGGTATATCTACATGAGTCAGAAACTGACTTGGGAATTGATGATGATCCAGTTTTATTTTCACAAGCCATTGAAAGCAAGAATTCTAATAAATGGATAAATGCTATGAAAGATGAGTTAAAATCTATGGAACAAAATAAAGTTTGGGACCTTGTTGAATTACCCAAAGGTTGCAAAAGAGTTGGGTGTAAATGGGTCTTTCAGACCAAACGCGACTCAACTGGCAACATCGAATGTCACAAGGCCAGACTTGTTGCCAAAGGTTTTACTCAAAAGGATGGCATTGACTATAAAGAGACGTTTTCAGTCTCTAGAAAAGATTCACTCAGAATTATAATAGCCTTAGTAGCTAATTATGACTTAGAGCTATATCAAATGGATGTGAAAACAGTCTTTATGAATGGAAATTTAGAGGAAGAAGTTTATATGAATCAACCTGAGGGGTTTTCTATTAAAGGAAAGGAACACATAATGTGTAAACTTAAGAAGTCAATATACGGACTTAAACAAGCTTCCCGACAATGGTATCTTAAGTTTAATAAAATGATTGTCATCTTTGGATTTAAATAAAACACTGTTGATCGGTGTATATATCTGAATGTCAGTGGGAGTAAGTTTATTATGTTAGTCTTGTATGTTTATGACATCTTGCTTGCTACTAATGATCTTGGTTTGTTGCATGATACCAAGAAATATCTTTCTAATAACTTTGAAATGAAAGATATGGTTGAGGCATCCTATGTGATTGGAATAGAAATATTTCGAGATAGATCACAAGGATGGTTGGGATTGTCTCAGAAAACCAATATTAATAAAGTATTAGAGAGATTTAGAATAAAAAAATGCTCATCAAGTCCCGTTCCAATTCAGAAAGGAGATAAGTTTAGTCTCAATCAATGTCCAAAGAATGACTTGGAATGAAAACAAATGAAAGATATTCCTTATGCATCAATAGTTGGGAGTCTTATATATGCCCAAACATGTACAAGGCCAGACATCAGTTTTTCTGTTGGGATGTTGGGCCGATATCAAAGTAATCCCGGAATAGATCACTGGAAGGCTACAAAGAAAGTGTTGCGATACTTACAAGGAACGAAAAATCATATGCTCACTTATAGAAGATCTGATCATCTAGATATGGTTGGATATTCAGATTCATATTATGCTGGTTGTGTGGATACAAGAAAATCCACATTTGGATTTTTGTTTCTGTTAGCTGGAGGAGCAATACCATGGAAGAGTGCGAAGCAGTCTGTTATTGTTGCATCTACTATGAAAGCTGAGTTTGTGGCATGCTTTGAGGCTACAGTCCAGGCTAATTGACTGCAGAATTTTATTTCAGGACTTGGACTAGTCGACAATATAGCCAGGCCAGTGAAAATTTATTGTGATAATACTGCCCCAATTTTCTTCTCTAAAAACGATAAGTATTCGAAAGGTGCTAAGCATATGGAATTGAAATACTTTTTGGTTAAAGAAGAAGTCCAGAAACATAAAGTGTCAATTGAACACATTAGCACTAAGCTTATGATTGTTGATCCTTTGATGAAAGAATTAACGCCCAAAACATTTGTTGAACATGTTGAAAGAATGGGTCTTATTGATAGCAATGAATGATTTTATGTAAAGTCTTTATTATGTTTATGTAATTGACACTTTGAGCTCAAATTATATATGTCTCTGTTGTTACATATTTTCTCTTGTATACATAATATTGTGAATCATGATGACAGGTTCTTACTTAGATAAAGTATTCTAAGTATTATCGCTGGACCCATTATGTATTTGAAAGGTTATGTTAGGTAATAGACTAATATTGTAGTAAGTACATGAAAGGAACTGTGTCAATAAAGTGATGTACAACCGACATGACTCATTTTAGTTGATTTATTTAACGATAACAAATGATGTTGGATTTAACATTAATTGTGCACATGATTGACATATATATTAAACCACTAAATTAACATTGTGTGTGCCATGTGGGAGAATGTAAATTTTCTATGACCCACATAATTAATTTATTTGATGGTTTAATAATTATTGAATAAGTTAAATCCTAAACCTGTATGGGGAAGTTACCTAGTAGGATTAAACTACTGACTAATCTGTTAGTACGATAATTACTGAGTCCTAATAGGATAATTACTAATTGTTAGTGGATAATTATTGTATCCACTATTCACGTTGATGGTACGTGAAAATATAACTGACTATTCCCTGTTATAAAAGGGGCCCTCTCTCCGCCAAAAGAAGAATAAGTTCCATCATAATTTATTTTGAAAAATAAGGTTAAGAGAGAGAAACAACATGTTCTACTCTTGGTGTGCTTCCGCTAAAACCATGGAGAATTCAAGTAAGTAATTCTTTATTAAATTACTATTATTATGTGTATGTGAAAATCATTAAGTTCAACGTTCTTAAGTAATTCATAGGATTATATATAAGATTGAATAAGTTTATATAATCCGTTATATGCTTACAATTTAAACATGAACAATTCAATTCAGTGAGATCCTTCAATTACATTGGTTTTCATCAAGACCATTCCGATTTGGTGATTAATTTATATGTGGTCAGCGAGAGTTACTCTGGTAACCAACGAAAATGAGCTACCTAGATTTTCCTATCGAATCAATTTTTTTCAAGTTAAAAAAGAAGGGGTGGATGAAGGAGGAATGAATGAAACCTGAGAAGCTAGAAGAACAGCATCCTGGTGTATATAAAGAGTGAAATTACTAGTGAGATTGAATGGCCCTGTTAGCTATTTTCCAGAAGGAACAATCAGCTGGGTTCCCCCATCAGTTCCAAATTTGCTCAATTCACAAATTATTTTACGAAATGCCTCTGTATTCGATGTTTCCCGTCACCCTTGCCTCCAAAATCTGTCAAAAATGCAGTGTGCTTTCTACAACTTATCGCTTCATAATCAATACATTCCACTGCTCTAACACATAGTATTCCCCATGTCAAAACTACTATCAATTTCGCCAGAAACTGCATCAAAAATTTAAAAAAAAAAATCATAAAAATTAATGATAATGGAAATAATAATTTTTATATTATGGACATTGAGAAGATCAATATAATGTAGCCTAATTAAAGAGAAATTTATTTACATGGCATGTTGATGTGTGATAGAATCTCATTGATGAACAAAGAACTTTTGAATGAATGAATGTTGGTCTAAAGGATTTTGTTATATACTGCAAGTGTAGTAGATTGTATCCATCTAAACATTTATAACTACCCATTTGAGGATATCTTCACATTTGCAAGTTAATTTATTTCATTCCAATCATTATCGCGAGACTTTTGCTACTTAAATAAACATCCAAGAAATTGAATTTTATTTGGTAGAGATTTGATGAAAATTTTCAGAAACAGCAACTATACAAATACATATACAACAAGATTTATTATGCTTATTTTACTCAAATTAGTTGAGTTAAATAAGGAATAATTATCCATCTAATTAAATTTTCATAAATTACTCCTTATTTAAATTAATAGATTCTTTTTCTAAATCAAACTCAAATAGGAAGATTATTATTTTCATTATCTTCAAAATTTCAAAATATCATTCTCTTATATCTCTAACTATTTTTTCTTGTTAGTTTTTTTTTTTTTATCTTTTTTATTTATTTAAATTTCTTTTTCTTTTCCATTTTTTTCTTTCCACTTTATTTTCTCTCTTCTACTTCTCATCTTTTTTTTTCTTTTTTATTTTTTATTTATTTTTTTCTTTTTTCTTTTTTACTTTTTTGTTTTCTTCTTTTTCTTTTTTTATTTTTTACACTTCTATTTCTAGTTTCTATTTCTCTTTCTTCTTTTTTTTCCTGTTTCACTTCTTTTTTAAAAAAAAATTATTTTTCATTTTTGTTTTATCTATTTTTTTTTTTAGTCTTTTATCTCTATCTTTTATTTTTAAAAGACAAATATCTGTATCATATATACATATTCAAAAAATATTCAAAATAAATAAACATACAGATCTACATATGTATTTATGGTAAAAAAATATACATATATATCTGCATATGACTTCACATGTATATATAAACATATAGGACACAAAATCTCTATAACAAAAATGACAATTTATACATATACATATAGGTAAGAAAAAAATACATGATATATATCTTAAACAGTAAAAGGAAACAAATATGTATATATGTTACCCTCCAAAATGACATAGTATGTACAGTTCAAAGACAAATTTAACATCATATAAAATACATATAGCTCTGCATAGGTATTTAGAGAATACATATCTGATCCATATGTATATTCTTATTTTATATGAGTCACCTTTGTATTTCGCAAATACATATGAAGATATATAGTATAGTTATGTTTGTTACTGTTTAATATGAATAAGATATGTATTTCGTAAATACATATGTATGTATTGTACTGTAAATAGATATCCAAATTTGTGTGGCTATGCTTTTTGTATGTTTTTTGAATATGTGTGTGTTATATACATATTCGTCTTTTCAAAATAAAAGTTAGAGATATAAGAGTAAAAAAAAGAAAAAAAAAGAAAAAAGAAAAAAGAAAAAAATAAAAAAAAGAAAAAAAGAGAAGTGAAAAAAAAAAAAAAAAAGAAGAACGAGAAATAGAAGTGTAAAAATAAAAAAAAATGAAACAAAATAAAATAAAAAAAAGAAGAAAATGAAAATATAAAAAGAAAAAAAAGATATGAGAAACGAAGAAAAAAAAAGGAAAAAGGAAAAAAAATAGAAGAGAGAAAATAAAGTGGAAACAAAAAAAATGAAAGAGAAAAAGAAATCAAATTAAAAGAATAATATGATAAAAAATAAGATGAAAAGAAAGTAACAAGAAAAAAAAGGTAGAGATATAAGGGAGTGAAAGACAGTAATGATATTTTATTTTTAAATCTTGAAGATCATTATCTTCAAATATGAAAAATAAAAAAAACGAAAAAGGAAAAAAAGAAGAGAAATAGAAGAGAGAAAATAAAGTGAAAATAAAAAAAATAAAAATAAAATAAAATAAAAGATGAAAAAAAAGGTAAAAGATATGGCTATATTTGAGGGAGATGAAATAGTGGAGTGAAATAGAAAAATGTAAAGTAATGAGAGTAAAACATGCATTTGCTTAGTTAATGAGTAAAATAATCTTACTTTTGCTGTAAACTGTAATTTTACAAAAATGTTGTTATTTATTGTAATTATAGTGTTAAGTATGCTACTTTCTGTAATTTTTCCTTCCCTATGTTATCACAACTTTGGTTTAGGACAGAATCCTCTTTCTATATTTGCATTCACAAAGTATAATCTAAGGAAAAATATTATTAACACTACTAAATAGGTAAATACAATTTTAAGAGGGTGTTTGGAAGAGCTTATAAGTTGGTCAAAATAACTTAAAAGCCACTTTTTATTTTTAAAAGTGTTTGACAATTTTAAAAATTGCTTTAAAAAAAAAATAATTTTGACTTAAAAAAGCCAAAAACTAAAAGCTCAAATTCCTAACTTATTTTTTTTTTTGGCTTTTAAGTCATTTTAGTTTGACCAATTAAAAGACATTTTTGTCCCTCAAAATTCTCTCTTATTCAAAAATTACCCTTGTCCCCCAAAATAGATTTTAATGCTTAATGCTTGTATTAATTGAATATTTTCACTTTTTGTATTTATGGCGAACTTAACTTTAACTATATTAGTACTTCTTTTGTATGAAACTTCTAATTTATGAAATATGAATTTTTATATATTATTCTCCTTCTTTAATATATTCTTTTAAATTTGAACAATTATTATTATACAACATATAAATTTCTCTAATAAAAAAAATAATTCACCAACCAAAATATATGGAGAATACTCATTGAAGATATACAACTTCATGGGCGATTAGTGAATGATCCATCTATATTTCACGACGCAACATTCATATTCGCCAATGTATTAATAGTGATAGTCATTACTGAATCAACGAGTAATATGTTTTCTGATTAAGATTCTTTTTATCAAACAAACAGTATCATTGTGACCAACTATTTATCCATTAATATAATTATAATGATTAGTAACATATATATTTTGCTTAATGATTTAAACTTTTTTAACCAAAAAAAAGTTTTTTTGCGCACAAATTAATATTCATTCATGAAAATATTATATATATATATATATATATATATATACATATATATATACATATATATTAATTTTAATTTGAATTATTTTAGAAATAAAAATCAATAATAATCAACTCTATATATTGTTAACAACTTTAAGGTTATTTCAGATATTTTGACAAAAAAAAGTGCTTAAAAGCACTTGTTTACCAAACACATCAATAACTTTTTTTCAGTTTCAGCAGTTTTATCCAAATACGTAACTGCTTATTTTTAATATAAGTTCAACACTTTCAAAAGTACTTTTAAAGAGCTTTTTAAATGCCACTTTTTTTCAGCTTATCGAAACAGGTCCTAAAGCCAAGGGGAAGGCAATCGATCTCATAAAAGAATAAATAAATAGGGACACTGGATTCTGAGGTTTCATATGTAGAAAAATAACGATGATGGTTCCTTAAATATAAGGGTAGGTTCAAAATAATTTCCCATTTCCTTAAATATGCATTGACCAGCTTTAGTCCTTTAAAGTGTGTCAAAACTCAATACTTTTGTGCCTTTGTCAAATTTTTACTCAATTCTCAATTAGATTTAACATATTATGAAAAGAAAAATAAAAGAAGCGAAAACTCACATTTAAAGATACAATTTTTGGTGTATTTTTTAAAAAAAATTGGTCATTTCTAAAATATGGTGTAGTATTTTGAAGGAGTTAATATTTCAAAAGGTTACTCAATTTCAAAAATTTATTTACCAAAATTATCAATCTTTATTTTGTATTAATAAAATCACTCAACTTAGATATCCATATCAATCAATCAACTAAATTTATTATTAAAAAGATCTGACATGGAAAAATAGATTATTTTTTATGCCATGTAAAAATAAACCCCACAAACAAATAAAATTAAGGAAAACTCATTAAGGAGTTTTTAAAGGCGAACTTAATTAGTGAAACAAATTAGGGATGGACTTTCAACTCTTTGGTTCAATTTTCGATCTTTTGTTTATGTGCATTGAAGATTGAATCGAACTAACTGAATTAGTTTCGTTCGATACGATTTCGTTCGAGTTTTTTAGTTCAATTTTTTTATTCTTTATTTTTTGTTGGAATATGTATTAGCCACCAATATATCATGATAATTCTCATTTTGATATTGTTGACTGCTCCAGTAATATTTCTAATTGCAAACGCAAAAAAATAAGACGCGAAACTTATAGAGTCATAGCCTTCTAAGACTTTCTTTAACCTTACCATCTCTCTCATAAATACAAACTTTTTTGCCCATGATCCTACGTTCTTGAACCCCTTAGCTATGCAAAAATATATTTAGGATCATTTCAACTAAATTTTTGTCTAATTTCATGAGTTGGGAGCATAATGAAGTGTGCTGGAATAGAACTAATCGAAAATTCTTCTGAATTGCATATGTCAAATCCTTTATTTGTTTTCATGCTCAACAAGTAACCAAACGACACTATGCTTTCATTTCAAGATATTAGAAATTTCAAATTGCATATTAGGAATTTAATAGTTTATTGTAATAGCTTATAACTAGTTTCCAGGTCACAAATGTAGGAGCCATAAAATTTTAAGTACTCAACTAAAATTTCGGTTATGCTGTTTAACTGAAAAATCAAGATTCCAAAATTGAATATCAAAGTTTTTCGAAAATAGAACCAAAAACAAACTGAGGACTTAAATTGATGAACCGAATAAGTTGATTCTAGATTGATATATTTATTTAAACAAAATATGATATATTTAGTTGATGTGATTTTATTGATATAAAGATCTGAGTTAAGTGACTTTGTTGATGTGAAGGCCTTAGCGAATTGATTTTATTGATACAATTAAAAGGGATTGCATAAGAGAGAGTTGCTATGAGAGGACAAAAGTTTTGTATTCTTGTGCTGCAAACTACAGGTACATGTATGCACAACTAGAATCTCATACAACTTCTAAAATCAAGTGATTTGTTCAATGAGAATCAATTACTATTACTAGTCTGATTTGATTGTTGCTTTTATGGGATTCTAATTGAGTGTAGATTTTCTGCATGATTTATTTTAATCTTGTAAATATTCAGTATCATTAACACGCCCCTGCAAGATGGAGGATCCATCGGATACACCAATCTTGAATCAAAGAAGCTCAAGCCTTTGTCTGGACAGTAGTTTAGTCAGTGCATCTGCTAACTAATCTTTTGTGGATACATGGACAATGAGATAGGGGTGTTATATTTTTCGCAACATCGCTACTTGGCAGTCGCGCACACACAGCACAACTTCAGCCACAACACACACAATGCGCAGTCTAAACAATTAGACACAAATGCAGAAACGTAAAGCACTCAATCGTTTACAGGAACCGCGTTCCAAACCTTTATATTTCTCTCAGAATTACAAAGGAAGTGTCACATGAAATTGTCAAAGGCATACACTCAACACACACTGTTTTCTGGATACCTTTACAATTTCCTGCAGCACATTTAAAAACTGCACAAGCAGTTACAGCAGTTGCAACTTAGGACACATGGCGGCCTGTCATTGGACAAGGTTGCATGCTCCTCACATGACCTAGCAAAACTGATCTAAACACTATCTGAAAATACACATGTTACAACATTCAAAATTCAAACACAATAACTACCCCATGTGACTAGCACATGGGCAGCTTTGCCCTTTTAGTTAATTTTGTCAATGCTAACACACTTAGTCATTTTCAGCTTCTCAGCACTTAGTCTTCCGTCTTTGCCTTGTCACGCATCTCAGCCATGCCTAGCCTTGCCAGCATCATGTCTTGCCAATGTCATGTCTGCGCCTTTGCCTACGCCATGCCATTGCTTGATCCATGAAGCTGTCTTTTCCATGTCACAGCTTAGGCCACGCCAATGCCTATGCTGCAACTCTGCCTCGATCACGCCTGCGTCCAAGTCTACTTCCATGACTGTGCCATGCCATCACCTGCGCCTAGCCAGTTTCGATGTTATGCCAGTACCATGCCATATTACTGTTGGACGCATGCCCTCGCAGGTGCCATGCGCCTATCGTTGTCTCAAGTGTCCAAGGCAGCCTTGCCATCATTCTAGCATACCTTGGTCTAATACATTACTTGTCTTTGGCACATGTTAAAGCCAATATGTACCTTGATATGACCTTGTAAGCCATCAAGCCTTAGACTGAGGGTCTAACAGACCATCCCCACTTAAAGAACTCGACGCCCTTGTCGAGGTTGTTTTGATGTAGTCGTCTATTTGCTTATCAAACTGCCATAGGTTCTGAGCCTTCTCTCAAACAACGTCTTCTTCGCTTGAACCCTTCCACTGAATTAAAAATTCCATCTTGGTACTCTTTTTGCTGTTTTCCACGATCCGGTGATTAAGTATCTTCTCCATTTTGGACTTTTACTCTTTCACGATCAACGGAGGAGCCCTTTTGTTTTTGTTTCTCCCCGGGTCTTCAACATCCTCATTGTACCATTTCAGAAAACTTACATGAAAGGTAGGGTGAATCTTCAACCTTTCTGGCAATTTCAACCTATAAGCAACTTCTCCGACCTTCTCAATAACATCGAACGGGCCATCATATCTTGGAATAAGTCCACGATGTCTTTACTTACTCACAATCTATTTCCAGATTTGGGGAGTAAGTTTCAAAAGCACTTTGTCTCCAATGCTGAACTCTACCGCACGTCGATGCTGATCTGCATATTTCTTCATGCGTTTCTGTACTTTTCTTAAGCTATCTTATGCCTTGACAAGCATCTTATGCTTGTCTTTTGCATATCGATAAGCAGCAGGGCAATGGTGATCTTTCTTCAGCATCGTCACCTCTAATGGTGTCATAGGCTGCATACCTAAAACCAATTCAAATGGGCTCTTTTTCGTCGCCGATGACCTGTGCAGGTTGTAACAAAACTGCGTAGTGTCTAACAAATCTGCCCAATTAAGCTGACTTGCTGTTACGTAGTGCCTCAGATACTCTTCTAGCAAGTGGTTTATCCACTCAGTTTGGCCATCAGTTTGTGGATGATTTGCCATAGAAAATTTCAGATCAGTCCCATCATAGTAAATAATGCATGCCAGAACCGACCTGTGAAACGTGCGTCTCTATCACTCACAATATCACTTGGCAAACTAAAATGCTTTACCACATTCTTTTAGAATAATTCTGCAGCAACTTCTGATGAGCAAATGATTGGTGCAGTAATAAAAACAGCATACTTCGAGAACCTGTCAACCACCATAATGGATGCATTGCTATCTACTTTAGGAAAACCATAAATAAAGTCCATTGAGACAGAAATCCATGGCCTTTCAGGAATAGGCAAAGGTTGTAGCAAAATCGCCTATTTCATACGTTCCGTCTTGTCTCTTTGACACACATCACAAGTCTTCACGTATGCCTTCATTTCATCTTCCATTTTTGGACAAAAATAAACACGGGACAGTAGAGCTAGCATCCTTTCAACGCCGGGATGACCAGCCCAAGAAGTGTCGTGCGCCTCCTTCATCATGTCTCTACGCAGGCCACTACCTTGAGGTACGATAATTCTCCCCCTTTAAAGTAAAAGAAATCGTCCTCGATCCAATACCTCTGAATGATCCCATCTTTAACTTGATCCATCCACTTGACATAGAGTGGGTCGTTAGCAGCACAAAATCTAATTCTCTCAACAAAATCAGATTCAAGTCTAGCAATAGAGTATACTGCAGCAAATACCTCTTTTTGACTTAGTGCATCTGCAACCTGGTTGTGTTTCCCTGGTTTATGATCCCACGTGAAGTCATACTCAGCAAGAAACTCCTGCCAACGAGCTTGCTTTGGACTCAGTTTCTTCTGCGTCTTGAAGAAAGTGTTTGCAACATTATCCGTCCGCACCACGAACCGAGTACCTAACAAATACACTCTCCAAGTCTGCAAATAATACACCACTAAAACCATTTCTTTTTCATGTGTCCAATACCTTTGCTCGGTATCACCCAACTTTCAACTTTCGAAAGCCACAAGATGGCCTTCCTGCACTAATACGGCTCCAACAGCTTTATCTAACGTATCAGTGTGAACTTCAAATAGTAACTCAAAGTCTGGCAGCTTCAAAATCGGTTCTGAAGCAATAGCATCTTTTAACATCTGAAATGCTACATTGCACTTCTCAGACCATTCCCACTTGACTTCTTTTTTTAGCAAATCAGTCAATGTTGCAGCCTTCTTAGAGTAACCAACAATGAATTTACGATAATAGTTAGCCAGTCCCAAGAATGATCTCAATTCTTTAATCCCGCTAGGTGCTGGCCAATCCGCAATTGCTTGTACCTTTTTCGGATCCATCCTTACTTGGTTTTGACTAACCAAATACCCTAGGAACTTCACTTTCTGTTTGGCAAATTCGCACTTTTCCATTTTGACATAAAGTTTGTACTCCCGCAATCGAGACAATACTAACTTCAAATGTTCCAAATGCTCATCAAGAGAACAACTATAAATGATTATGTCGTCTAGATATACCACAACAAAGTTGTCTAGGTAATCATACGACACATCATTCATCAAATTACAGAAAGTTACCGGGGCATTCGTCAACCCAAACGGCATAACCATAAACTCGTAAGAGTCATACCTCGTCACACACGTAGTTTTTGACTCATCACCTTCTGCTATTCAAACCTGCCAATATCCTGATCGAAGATCAAATTTAGTGAACCAGCATGCCTTCGTCAGTCTGTCCATGAGATCTTGCACCAACGGGACAGGATATTTGTTCTTCACAGTCACTTTATTTAATGCTCGATAGTCCATGCACATCCTTATTGAACCATCCTATTTCTTTTGGAATAAGGAGCACTATAAGGAGCTTTCAATGGTTGAATTAATCCAGCATCCAGCAATTCATTCAGCTGTTTCCGCAATTCAGCCAATTCTTTTGGAGCCATTCGATAAGGAGTCTGTGTAGGAGAACCTGAACCGGGCAGCAACTCGATCTTGTAATCTATATCCCTCCTTAGCGGCAACTCTTTAGGCAATTCAGGGGGCATCACATCAGCGTATTGCTTTAGTAAATTAGCAACACAATCTGGTAATTCCACCTTCAAGTCTGATTTCACTTTTATTATGGCGGCAAGAAAAGTTTCAGCACCCTTCTTCAATCCTTTCTCGACTGAAATAGCATAAATAATAGGGCCCTTGTTTTTTCCCTTTGTTTACTTCTCCATAAGGATTAGAAGCCTTGATGAAACTTAGATTGGTTTCGTCTCCGATCATCACTCCGTTTAAGTGAGAAAAAGGAACAAAACGAAATTTTCTAAGGAAGTCTATCCCTAGAATGACTTCAAAATCACCTAATGGCATAGCCATCAAGTTATGTTTCCCCGTCCAACCCCCAATCACCATCTGCACATCATAAGCCATGCCTACAATGGCTTGTGCTTTGGAACTCACCGTCTGGACAAAGGATGGACTTTTCTTCAACTTAAGTCCATGTTTCGCAGCAACTTTAGCATCCACAAAAGTGTGAGTGGCTCCGGTATCAACCATGGCCATCATACGATTGCCATTGATCTTCATCTCGATGTGAATCAATGCAGTATATGGGTTGTTGGAAGACTTTGAAGATTCACCCACGACATTCAACAAACTGATATGGTTAAGTGACAACCCCAAAGGATTTGCCAACGCAGCAACCACATTGTCACCCTTACTTTTATTCACGTTCCCAGCAAGCATCGCATTTACTCTTTCGTGATTAGGACAACTCTTGGCCAAATACGGTCCACCACAAGTCCAGCAGCCTTTTGGATTACTATCTTTTCCTTTGTTCTTAGCATTCCCAGCATTTGTTTGTGCCTTGCCCTTGTCATTCTTATCATTATGTCCATCCTTCTTCCATTCCCCTTTCTTCTCAGTCTTTTTCTTTGACTTTGAAGAATTGAAAATGTCAGAATCTGAATGTGTTGAGTAAAAATCCACTAATGAATCAGCAGCAGTAATTTCACTAGGCAAGTCCTTCACATTCTGCCTACGTAGTTCATTTTGGGCCCATACTTGCATCCCTGAGATGAAATTATGCAACTTGTCTTCGTCAGACATATTTTGGATGTCCATTATCAAATAAGTAAATTCCTTGATAGAGTCGCGAATCGTTCCCGTTTGCCTTAGCCTTTTCAACTTGTCTCTAGCAATCTATGAAGCATTGCTAGGAAGAAATTGGTCCCTCATTTCCTTCTTCAACTTATCCCAAGTATTAATTTTGGGACGTCCAGCGCTTTCATTATCCGCATTCCTAGTACGCTACCACAATTTTGCATCACTAGTCAAGTACATCGTGGTAATGTTCAATGTGTCCGCCTCAGCAACTCGTGCAGCAGTGAAGTATTGCTCCATATCCCATAAAAAATTCTCCAATTCCTTGGCACTTCTAGCACCACGAAAAGGCTTGGGTTCAGGAATTTTTACTTTGGAACTGCTTTCCTGGGTCTATCCTGATGCAGCCATTGCTTTCGCAGAACCATCATTTTCGTCTGCAAATCTGCCATCACTTTGCCTTGATCTTGTACCAGTGACATCAAAGCATCGCGTGAACTCAGAAATTCTGCAACACTTTCATCATACTGGTTACGTAATTGTACCAGTTCATCCCTTAAAGTGTAGATTTGTGTAATCAAATCAACAATGTCTTCAGTTTGTTCGATTTCATCTGTAATGCCAATGAAATTTTGAATTTGTGCAACATCTTCGTTTAATTGAGCGACAGTTACCATCTTCATACTGCAACGCGGCTCTGATACCAGTTGAGAAGGGGCGTTCTATTTTTTGCAACACTGCTGCTTGGCAGTCGCGGACACACAGTACAACTTCAGCCATAACACACATAATGCGCAGTCTAAACAATTAAACACAAATACAGAAACGTAAAGCACTCAATCGTTTATAGGAACCGCATTTCAAACCTTTATATTTCTCTTAGAATTACAAAGGAAGTGTCACATGAAATTGTCAAAGGCATACACTCAACACACATTATTTTCTGGATACCTTTACGATTTTCTGCAGCACATTTAAATACTGCACAAGCAGTTACAGTAGTTGCAACTTAGGACACATGGCAGCCTGTCATTGGACAAGGCTGCATGCTCCTCACATGACCTAGCAAAACTGATCTAAACACTATCTGAAAATACACATGTTACAGTATTCAAAATTCAAACACAATAACTACCTCATGTGACTAGCACATGGGCAGCTTTGCCCTTTTAGTTAATTTTGCTAATGCTAACACACTTAGTCATTTTTAGCTTCTCAGCACTTAGTCCTTCCGTCTTTGCCTTGTCACGCATCTCAGCCATGCCTAGCCTTGCCAGCATCATGTCTTGCCAATGTCATGTCTGCGCCTGTGCCTACGCCATGCCATTGCTTGCTCCATGAAGCTGTCTTTACCTTGTCACAGCTTAGGCCACGCCAATGCCTATGCTGTGACTCCGCCTCGATCACGCCTGCGTCCAAGTCTGCTTCCATGCCTGTGCCATGCCATCACCTGCGCCTCTTCAATGTCGATGTCATGCCAGTGCCATGCCATATTACTGTTGCACGCATGCCCTCGCAGGTGCCATGCGTCTGTCGTTGTCCCAAGTGTCCAAGGCAGCCTTGCCATCACTCTAGCAT
This sequence comes from Capsicum annuum, assembly GCF_002878395.1. Lineage (NCBI taxonomy): Eukaryota > Viridiplantae > Streptophyta > Magnoliopsida > Solanales > Solanaceae > Capsicum > Capsicum annuum. The sequence goes on from NC_061113.1 coordinate 220,995,811, forward strand.
ACCTTGGTCTAACACATTGCTTGTCTTTGGTACATGTCAAGGCCAATGTGTACCTTGACATGGCCTTGTAAGACATCAAGCCTTAGACTGAGGGTCTAACAGACAAAATGTAGTTGCCCTTTAGCAATCTTGTTGCGGACAAAATGAAAATCAATTGAAACATGCTTCATTCGATTATGAAAGACGGGAGTGGCACAACCATATGTTATGACAATATTATCACAAAGGATGCTAGGCGCTGAGGATGGACATTGATGTATTTCATGAAATAAGGTTTGGACCCAAGCAAGTTCTGAAGCAGTAAAGGGAATAGCTTTGTACTCCGATTATTTCGACAAACAAGCTATAGTTTTCCGTTTCTTGGAGCTCCAAGAAATAGGATTGTTGTCAAAGTGGACAATATAAGCAAATGTAGAGCTACGATCATCCAAATTTTCTGCTCGATCCGTATCAAAAAAGGCTTGTAGCATCAAAAGAGATTCACGTTTGAGGAGAAGACCATGGTAGATGGTAGCTTTAAGATAGCATAACACTCGCTTAAGAGTCTACAAGTAAGATATGGTGAAATTCTGCATAAATTGAGACAGCTTGTTATCACTATAGGAAATATCATGAGGGTGAGATTAAGGTATGGTAAGGAGCCAACTAACTTCCTTAAAGTTTGACATCATCCAAGGCAGTTCCATCTTTGAATTTTAATTTAATAGAAGTTGACATAGAGGATGCAATAGGTTTGGCACTACTCAAAGAAAATCTATCAAGAATATCCCTAATATACTTATGATAGGACAAGAAGCGTGATGAAATAATAAGCAAAGATGATGTAGGCGACTAGTGGCATACATGTAAATTTATATAATTGTTAGTTGAGTTAGTTGGAATTAATTACTGACAGTTCTATTGATAGTTGTTAAATTAGAGGATGAGATAGTTATATAAAGGGCCATGTGTAAATATTTTGTACTTTCATGTCTTGATGGGGTTATATCATGGTTCGACGCTTAGTCCATTTCTTTTTGTCTTGGTGATGGATGTTTTGACGTAGCACATTCAGGATGAGGTGCCTTATTATCTGCTTTTTGTGGATGATGTAGTCTTGATTGATGAGACACATAGTGGAGTTAATGCTAAATTTGAGGTTTGTGTTAGGTTCGAAATCGAGAGGGCGTCATGCGGAAGCTTAAAGTTTGCAAACCAAGGTGGTGATAATTCAGATGACAAATAAAAATATACTAAAAATATACTATTGAATATAATTTGGCCAAATGTCCTACACAAGAAACTAATATTAAAGAAATATAAAAAAAACTATTGGGAGAAAATCTCTCCCTAAACGAGACTCTTTAAACGTACAACTACATTGTGGATGCTATTATGTTACTGTATGAAAAGGGGTCTTCTATTTATAGATGTCCAAAACCTTTCCTCCAAGAAATAGGTTAGCCAAATATATAAAAGAATTATATTTTTTCTTTCAGAAAAACTAAAAGTAATTATGGTAACTTTTATTTTCCTTCTAAGAAAATTAAAACTTAAATATAGTAAGAAAATCAGGGCAAAAACCCTAACAAATCTCCCCATTTTGGCTTGATTTTCTTCAAAATATTCTTGATCCACTTTCTTCTTGTGCATGATCTTCGTTCTTCATATATATTCTTCATATATCACTGTTGTTTGATATGTTTAAAAATGGAGATTTTGGGATTAAAAAATATATTAGTTCTTTTCGGGTTAAAAATATTGGAGCCATTTTGCAGGGTTAAAAGTGAGCTGTATTTTCAAATATGTGACAGCAGGAATGTTGAAAATATGATTAACGATTATCTCCACATGTAGATTTTGGACATATATCTTCATTATCATCAAATTGATTGCAACTTTGTTCAATAATTGGACCATCGATTTATTAAATTATGGGCTCTGATACCACTCGTTGGGTTTGAAATCGAGAGGGCGTCATGTGGAAGCTTAAAGTTTCCAAACCAAGGCGGTGATAATTCAGATGAAAAATAAAAATATACTATTGAATATAATTTGACCAAATGTCCTACACAAGAAACTAATATTAAATAAATATAAAAAAAATTATTGAGAGAAAATCTCTCCCTAAACGAGACTCTTTAAATGACTACATTGTGGATGTTATTATATTATGGTATGAGAAGGGGTCCTCTATTTATAGATGTCCAAAACCTTCCCTCCAAGGAAGAGGTTAGCCAAATATGGAAAAGAATTATATTTTTTCTTTCAGGAAAAGTAAAAGTAATTATGGTAACTTTTATTTTCCTTCTAAGAAAAAGTAAAACTTAAATATAGTAAGAAAATCAGGGCAAAAACCCTAACAGTTTGGGGGCAAACTCTTGAGTCTAAAGGGTTTAGGTTGAGTAGGTCTAAGATAGAATATTTAGAGTGTAAGTTCAGCGAGGTGACTCATGAGTCCAATGTGGTTGTTAAGCTTGACACTTATTCTATCAATAAGAGAGATAGTTTTAAGTACCTGGGGTCGATGATTTAGGAGAATAGAGAGATTGACGAAGATGCCACTCATCGGATCGAGGTAGGGTGGATGAAATGAAGGCCCATCTCTAGTATCTTGTGTGACAAAAAGGTACCTCCCAAACTTAAAGGCAAGTTCTACAAAGTGGTAGTTAGACCAGCTTTATTGTATGGAGCAAAGATTCGACCTGTAAAGAAGACCCACATCTAGAAGATGAAAGTGGTGGGGATGATAATGCTTTGGTGGATATGTGGGTGTACTAGGAAAAATAGGATTAGAAATAGGGTTATCTGAGATAGGGTGGGAGTGGCTTTGGTGGAAGCCAATATTAGGAAAACGAGGTTGATATGGTTTGGTCATATGAGGAGAAGGAGCACGGATGCCCCAGTGTGGAGGCATAAGAAGTTGGCTAGGGATGGTTTCAAGCGAGATAGAGGTAGATCGAAGAAATATTAGAGGAAGGTGATTAGACATAACATGGACCAACTTTAACTTACCAAGGACATGGCCTTGAATAGAAAGTTGTGAAGGAGGCGAATTAGGGTAGAAGGTTAGTATGAGTTTAGGATGTTGTATGATTTGGTGTGTTATTTGGAGTATCTTTCTTTTGGTATTTTGAATATGTTAATTTCTATTGTATTTTATTCTATTATTATTCCTTATCTTAGATTGTTTTATTTTGAGCTGGGGTCTATCAGAAACAGACTCTCTATCTCACATTTGAATTAGTGGTATGAACTACGTACACTTACTCTCCTCAAACCCCACTTGGTGGGAATATACTGGGTATGTTATTGTTGTTGTACTCTTGTACATTTCAGAGTAATACAAGCGGTTAGCTTTTCTCTTCCCTATTTAGCCTAGGTATTTCTCCCATTCCTGTCCAGTAATTCATCAATGATGGAAGTTTTAATATGGTATCAGAGCCAGGTTAAGCAGATTGAAGATACACCTTAGGCTTGCAAAGACATTGTTGATTTGTTTCAGCTAATTTAAAGTTTCCCTCTGAGGTTAACAATGGTGGATTTGGATATCGACGATCATCATCATCCTCTATACTTAAAACCATCTGATAACCCAAGAAATATAATAATCTCGATTCATCCAAAAGGATCAGACAACTATTCAGCTTAGAGTAGAGCAACGAAAATTGCACTTCGAGCTAAACGAAAGTTAGGGTTCATCAATAGTATATGCAAGAGGAGTTAGTTTAAGGGTGATATGGTAGAAGAATGGGAGCGTGTCAATTCCATAATTCTGACTTGGATCATAAATACGGTATCTAAAAAAATTGGTAAATGGAATCGTGCACGCAGATGATGCTCATGCGGTATGTATGGACCTCAGAGAGTGATTCGATAAGGTGAACGGATCGAGAATATATAATTTACATAGAGAAATAGCCACTATTTCTCAAGGTACTGCTAATATCTTTGATTATTATTCATGATTATGCTTATTGTGGAATAAATATTTGTCTTTGATTCCTGGTATGTGCGGTTGTGCTAAGTTAAAAGAGTTTTTAGTTTATCTGGAGCAACAAAAGCTTTTTCAGTTTATGATAGGATTGAATGAGTCGTACAGTGCTATTAGAAGTGAATTTCTCTTAATGGTACCAACTCCATTCGCCAGTCAGCCTCATGCTATGTTGGCTCATAAAGAAAGTCAGAGAATCATTTGTGAGTCTAGTTCACATGGAAATATAGTGAGTGAAATGAATAAAGGAACAACTTTGTTGAGTATGAACAAAAATCAAAGGAGATACAATACTAGAGATAGCCAAGAGAAGTTTGGTAACAGTCAACAAAGATACAATGTTACTAAAACTCATCAGATATTTTCAAAGCATAGAAGCTATGGCCACTTATTTTATGAATTTCTATATAAACAAAGGCCACACAAAAGAGACTTGTTATAAACTGATTGGTTAGCCATCATGTTTTAAGAGGAAGAAGAAACCAATATATAGATAAGCTAATGTAGTGATGAATGACAACAATTCTTCTGTAAGTGAAGATGCAGGTTGTAGGATAAACGCAGGAGATCATCATGGATATATTAAGGGTATTCAATACCAGAATAAGCAAGGAAATATGCAGAGTGAACAGTATCACAAGGATAATAATCATGAGGTAAGCAACAGTACTGGCAGAAATCATGGATCAGGAATGCAAAATTACTTCACTAATAAGCAATATGATCAGATTATTAGACTCCTGCGCCTGCAGTTAACATGACAGGTATGCTAACTTTAAATATGCAGGGAGAAACATTGATCCTTATGTTATAGATTAGGAGCAACCAACCATATGACTAACAACTCAAAATTATTGATAAATATAACTGATTTACTAGATTCTAGAAATGGTAATGTGCATCTCCCTAATGGTAAGAGTGTGCTTGTTACTTATCAAGGTAAATATAGCATTGGGAATGGTTATGTGATAGGAGAAGTTCTATATGTACCTGACTTCAAGTTTAACTTATTGTCTGTGTTAAAACTGACAAAAAAACTGCATTGCTCAGTGCTTTTCTTTCCAAAATTTTATGTGTTCCAGGACATATGCAATGGGAAAGTGAAGGGGATTGGTAAAGAAGAAGGAGATTTGTATGTTCTCAAGGTTAAAGATCATGATGGAACACAAAACATAAATGCAGTTAATAAAATAAATAGTTGTTTAGCTGAAGTATCCACAGTACATTTTAAAGTTTGGCATAAAAGACTTGGACATATACCAATAAATGTGATAAAGAAGATGGTTATTCTGAAGAATAAAGTTCCTATGTGCAAGTTTAATAGTTGTACAGTGTGTCCATTAGTTAAACAAGTGAAACAATCTTTCCCTTAAAGTAGTGCTAGATCTACTACAATTTTCAGTAGATTCATATAGATTTGTGAGGCCCCTATAGAGTTTCTACTTGCAATGGCCACAGATATTCATGATCCATTATTTATGATCATTCTAAGATGATATGGATATACTTGTTGAAATTGAAAAGTGATTTTATTGTTATGTTTAAGCATTTTGCTAAGATGGTTAATGTACAGTTTGGAAAGAAGATTAAGATGATAAAAACAAGCAATGGTGTGGAGTTCCTTAGTAAAGAGTGTACTGATTTTTTGTTAACCAGTGGTATTGAGCATCAAACCAGTTGTCCTCATAATCCACAATAGAATTAAGTAGTTGAGAAGAGGCATAGGCATATCTTGAAAATGGCCAAAGCTATCAGATTCTAAGGAAGTATACCATTACATTTATGGGGAGAATGTGTGCTTGCAACAGTTTATCTTATTAACAAGATACCATCTACTGTTTTACATGGTAAATCTCCCTATGAAGTATTTTATCACTCTCGTCCTTACTTGGCTCACTTAAGAGTGATTGGATGTTTGTGTTTTGTGACTATTCTTCACATTGTTGAAAAATTTGCACCAAGGTCTGTGGTTGTTGTGCACATAGGATATGATACCTCTCAAAAGGCTTACAAATTATATGACTTTAACACTGGAAAGATGTTTGTAAGCAGGGATGCCACTTTTAGAAGACACATTTTCCCTTTCCTACAATTGAAGCAAGGTCATTCTATTTCTATATTTTTGGAGTTAGCATATGTTCCCACTTTAGCACATGTGCCTACTCATAAAGCATTATCTTCTGATAATGCACTAGTTGAGTCTTCTTCACCTGTTATAGCTCCAAGTGAATCATCAGCATTACCTTCTAATCTCTCTCATCATCATCTAGATATTCTAGTGCATTCTACCTCTCCTAATGTTTTTCCAGTATTGAGAAAGTATTCTAGATATTATAAAATCCCAACATGGATGTCTGACTTTGTCTGTCCAAGTAAATGTAGGTCAACTTGTAAATATCCTATCTCTATTGTATTGGGTTACAGTTCATTATCAGCTTCTTCTCATACTGATGTTGCAGCTCTTTCTTCTAATATTGAAACTAGTTCTTATGCTGAAGCATCACTGATCCCAGGTGTATTGATGCTATGGAGAGTGAAATCAATGCTTTAGTTAATAACAATACATGAAAAGTAGTGGATTTACCCAAAGGAAAGGTTCTCATTGGTTGTCAATGGGTGTACAAGATCAAATATAAGTCCAATGGAAAATTGGAGAGGTTTAAGGTTCGGCTTATTGCTAAAGTTTATAGTCAACGAAAAGGTTTAGACTACTAAGAAACCTTCTCTCATATGATGAAGATAGTCACAGTTCAAGCTGTAATTGCGTTAGTTGCTAAGAATAATTGTGTTTGTACCAAATGGATGTTTATAATGCCTTTTTTCAAGGTAATCTTGAAGAAGAAGTACATTCAGCTCCCACCTGGATTTGATAGACAAGGGGCTACTCAAATCTCTCTATGGCTTAAAGTAAGCATCTAGACAATGGAACCTAAAGTTTTCTAATCCTCTTTTGTTGGCTAGTTTCATTCAGAGTTAGCATGATCATTCTCTTTTTATATTGAACAAGCATGGAAAACAAGTTATCATACTTGTTTAAGTAGATGATTTATTGCTTATAGATGATGATGATGGCTTAATACAAAAAGCCAAAAATATGTTGCATAAAGCATTCAAGATTAAACACCTTGGTACTTTGCGGTATTTCCTAGACATTAAAGTTAATAGATCACTGAATGGAATTATATTGTGTCAAAGAAAGTATGCTTTGGTGATGATAGCTGAGTTAGGTTTAGCAGGTTAAAAACCTACTTATACACCACTGAAGCAGAATCACAAGTTAACTAGCCTGGAATATGATCGGTATTACAATAAAGTGGAGGATTCGGTATTGAGTGATGTGAAGATTTATTAGAGGTCGATTGGGAAACTATTATATCTAACCTTAACTAGACCAAACATAGCTTATAGTGTCCAAACACTAAGCCAGTTCATGCAGCATTCCAAAAAATCTCACTTAAAAGTTGCCTACAGAGTGGTGAGGTATATTAAAAATGAGCCTGGACTTGGCATTTTATTAAGCTCAGGAGAAAGTATATCATTGAAGGCATATTGTGATGTTGATTGGGTAAGTTGTCCAATTCAAGAAAGTCAGTGAAAGGATATCTTGTGAAGTTTGGAGGATTTGTAATCTCATGAAAGTCAAAGAAACAAAACACGGTAGCAATAAGCTCACAGAATAAGAATATAGAAGTATGGCTTTGACAGTTTCAGAGTTGATTTAGCTGACAAGATTGTTCAAGTTCCTGGGAATTGAGAGTCCTACTCCTATTCAGCTACTTACAGATAGTAAAGAAGTATGCAAATAGCAAATAATTCAGTTTTTCATGAGAGGATAAAACATATAGAGATTGACTGTCATTTTATAAGGGAGAAGGTGTAGCAGAAGTTGATACATCCAGAGTATATCTCAACCAGTTAACAAAAAAAAGACTTACTCACTAAAGGTCTTGGAGGAGCTCAACATTTTCATCTATTGTCCAAGTTAGGTGTGTTGAACATTTTCACACCACCTACCTTGAAGGGGGTGTTGAAATAATAAGCAAAGATGATGTAGGTGATTAGTGGCATACATGTAAATTTGTGCAGTTGTTAGTTGATTTAGTTACAATTAAGTATTGACAGTTGTTAAATTAGAGGTTTAGACAGTTATATGAAGGATCATGTGTAGATATTTTGTACTCACTACTCTTGTACATTTCAAAGCAATGCAAGCGGTTAGATTTTCTCTTCCCTATTCAGCCTAGGTATTTCTCCTATTCTTGTTCGGTAATTCATAAATGGTGGGAGTTTTAACAAAGCGCCCCTAGTTATTAGGATACCTTCAATCCGTAAAAAATAATGTAAGCTGCCCAAATATTTTAAGGAGAATTGTGTAGAAAGAGTGGAAACTATTTTTCAGAAATTGATTGGAATTTTCTATAACAGTAGACCATCAACATATACCAAAAAATAGCAATGGATAGAACCATGTGCACAGATGAATAGATATGCATCACTATGAGACTGGACAAAATCAAAAGAGAGAATAAATTCTCTCAGTCCATGCAACCACGCTCTAAGTGCCTGTTTTAAGCCATAAATTGTTTGCTTCAACTTGCAAATGAGAAATAGTCTAGTAGATTCAATAAACACAGGTGGCTAACTCATATATAATTCTTCCTTTAATGATCCTTGAAGAAAAGCATTGTTCATATCAAGTTATCTAATCTTCTATCCAAATGCAAAGCAATGCGTAGGACTACTCTAAAATTATTTTTGGGTCTTTAATGAAAGCCTTCAGCTTCTAAATGTGCTTTATGGCAACAAATGATCCTATTGGTATTTTTCTTTATGCTGTACAATTAGTGAAATGAAAAATAAATTAAGAAGGGACAAGCTCCGAAGTACTGTCTTTATCAAGGGCATTAAACTCCTCTGATATAGTTGCTCTCCATTAAGGATCTTTTATGGCTTGTGTTACACCTGTTGGTCAATGAATGAACTAATGGGATGTTTGGTTATTGTGAAGGATTGTTTAGGTTTTTAAATGTTGTTTTGAGACCGTGTGATCATGGGATGGTTACATGTGGGACCTTGTTGTATATAAGTGATTGTTTGACATGGTGGAGAAGAAATTAGAGGATCTAAAGTTCCTTAAGGAGATTTTGTATAGAGCAGAAGAAGTGATAGTGTCCACATTTGGAAAAGGTACGGTCAAAGGTGAAGCCCTTCGCATAGGTGATAGAACTGCTATAGTGAAGTGAGTAGCAATATTTCATGCACCATTCCCTACAACTCGGACAGGGGAAGATTGTAATAGATGTGAGGAACATGAAAAGGTAGACTCCATAAATTGAACATAATGGGAGGAGAAGATCTTTCTTGATTCAGGTTCATAACATTTGTAGACACTTTGATTCGAGGAGTAACCACTGAAGATGCATGGTTTAGAGCGAGGTTCAAGTTTGTGATTTGCATAAGATCGCAACCTAGAAAAGTAAAGACACCCAAAGACACGTAGTTTTGATCTATTGGGAGTTGTACCAAATAACTTTATGAACGTAGATTGATAATTAAGTGTCGGAGTGTTGGGTTCGAAATTGAGAGGACGTCATACGGAAGCTATTAGTTGCAAACTATGAGACGATAAATAAGATGACAACGAAAAACAATACTAAAAATATAATTTTATTATATGATTTGGCCAATTGGTCTACATATAAAACCTAATATTAAAAATAATATTAAAAAGTATAAAACTAAAGAGAGAGAAAATCTCTCCCCTAAACGAAACTCTTAAAAGACTACATTGTGGATACTATTGTGTTGTGGTATGAGAAGGGGTTGTTCTATTTATAGAGAGGTTAGCCAAATATGAAAAAGAATTATATTTTTTCTTTCAGAAAAAATAAAAGTAATTATGGTAACTTTTATTTTCCTTCTAAGAAAAAGTAAAACTTAAATATAGTAAGAAAATCAGGGCAAAATCTCTAACAAATATCCCCTTTTTTGCTTGATTTTCTTCAAAATATTCTTGATCCTCCTTCTTCAGAAGATCTTCATATATCACTGCTGCTTACCATGATTAAAAATTGATATGGATTAAAATTGGAGCCCTATGCATTAAAAATAAAAGTACGGGTTGATATTATTGGTGCCCTGTGTTATAAGTAAACAAGGTTGAAAGTGGAGTCTTGTGCATTGAAAGTGAGCACAGGTTAAAAGTGGAGTTCATGCGTTAAAAATAAATGCATGAGTTGAAAGGAGCCCAAGCGTTTAAGCAAGTATGGGTTGAAAATTGGAGCTCATAAACATGGGTTAAAAATTGATTTTGGTTTTAAAGATGGATAAGTAGCAGGATTGTTGAAATTTTGTTTCAAATATTTTCTCCATATGTAGTTTGACAAAAATCCTCATTATTGCCCAAATTGTTGCAGTTTAATTTTGAAACCGCTTTGAACATGTTTAATCTCGTCTCACCACACCATTGGACCATTGAACCGTAGGCTCTGATACCACTTGTTAGGTTCGAAATCGAGAGGGAGTCATGCAAAAGCTTAAAGTTTGCAAATCAAGATGGTGATAATTCAAATGACAAATAAAAATATACTAAAAACATATTATTGAATATAGTTTGGTCAATTGGCCTATATATTAAAAACTAATATTATTAAAAAAACATGAAAATAATGGGGAAGTCTCCTCTAAACAAGACTCTTTTAAGGACTACATTGTGGATGTTATTGTGTTGTGATATGAGAAAGGGGTCTTCTATTTATAGAGAGTTAGTCAAATATGAAAAATAATTATATTTTTTCTTTCAGAAAAAGTAAAAGTAATTATGATAACTTTTATTTTTCTTCTAAGAAAAAAGTAAAACTTAAATATACTAAGAAAATCAAGGAAAAAACCCTAACACAGAGTAGCTAAACGATTAGTTAGACAAGTGGCAGCTTGAAAAGCATGCGACCGGAAAGATGGAGGTAGAAAAGCTTGGTGAAGAGAGTTAGATCAGTTTCAACTATTTGACGGTGCCATCTTTCGGCACAGCTATTATGTTGTGGAGTATATGGCGGTGATATTAGGTGCCTTATTTTATGAGTGGCAAAAAGCTCTTTTAGTTTAAGATATTCAGTACCATCATCAGCGAAGAGGTTTTTATTGGTTTTGTAAAGTGTTTTTCAACCAATGATTTGAATTTGAAAAATAAATTGGTGACATCTGATTTTCTCTTCAGTGGGTAAAGTCATATATACTTAGGGCTAGTTTGGTTTGGAAACAAGTTATGTTGGGATTAGTTATGCTGAAATTAATTATTCTCGGATTAACTTTATTAGTTTTTTTTTTCCCTAAAAATACATGTTAATTTTCCTAACATGTATGAAGCTTTAGTATTTCATGCTAAATTACTTATTTTGTCCTAAATTCTATAAAATGTTGATAATCCCAATTTTTGTTAAAAAACAATTAACATAAAAAAATATAAAAAATAATTACTCTCATTTTTCATTATTTAGTATCGTATTTGGGAGTTAAATTGTACTTTTTTAAAAAAATAAATTTTCAAACATTTTTAGCTATATAAAAAAAATTATTTAATAATCAAGCATGTAATAAGTTAGAAAGAGAATGCCAAAATATTAATTACTTATCCATGATAAATTTGTTAGGAAAAATGAAAATCTAAAGTAAGATTAATAAATATTTCTACAAAATAGAAAGACAATAAACCCTTACATCAATTTTGAATTTGATTGTATAAATAATTTTTTATGGTGTCTCTATCATTTTCCCATAACTCATCATTTTTGTAGAATTTAATAAGTTCATATAATTATTCAAATTTATCAAATTGGATGAAAATTTGTAGAGTAATTAAAATTTAAACTAGGGATAAAATTAATTTAAAAAAAAATGATGTGAGGACTGTCAAAATCTCATATTATCTCTTATATATAGTAGTAAAGTAAAGTAAAGCAATATATATATATATATATATATATATATGTTATAAATGTATTTACATTATAGTAAATGTGTATCAAGATCTAATTAGATCTAGTTGATATCTATCAGGATTGGAAGTATCTGTCTTTTAGTCAGAAACTAGAAGTATTTTTCTCTATAAATAAAGGGGTTTTATTCATTATATTCTCAATTAAGGATCCTCAAGGGGAGAAATAACAATTATTCTCTCTTCTCTCTACTCTTCTTCTTTATTCTTAGTTATTTCATAACACGTTATCAGCACGAGACTCTACCAAACAAGGTGAAATTATAAATCTAAAGGTAAGGTTAGTAATTTCTTATGTTATTTGTCTTTTGCTACTAATGATATAATTATTATTGGATTTGAAAAAAATAATTGATTTGGAACCATTTATATTTTAAATTTATTCCTCAAAAATAATATTATCAAAAGAAATGATAATATATTGGATTCAAGTCCCGTTGATTTATATCTAAGACGTCTTTATATGGGTGAGACGTTGAGTTTGAATCTCAATACACCATATTGATGATATTTTGATGGCTAAGGCAAAATAATGTGTTTTTGATAAAAAGTCATAAAACTTGTTCATTGAATATGCTCCAATCCATGAAGTGAATGTGGTAGCAATATATGATATATGCCTCGATTTGCTCCCAAAGTAGCAATATCATAAAAGAGGTTACAAGCTATCAGAATTTGATAGGCTTAAGGCACGATTATATTCCATTCCTGGGGAATGAGAAACTTATTACACTATCAGAAATTCGCTATTTTCCGACTGAAAACAGTAGTCGGAAATATTATATTTTTATTTATTTTTTTTAAAAAATATTTTTCCAATACTATTTGTGATAAAAACAGTCAGAATATTTGGCGGCAAATTTTGAAAAATATATATTCCGACTACAGTAGTCAGAAATATAAATAATTAAATAAATTATTTATTTAACTAAATTATTAAATATACATTCCGACTGCAGTAGTCGAAATTATAAATACAACAACAACAACAACAAACCCAGTGTATTCCCACCTGGTGGGGTCTGGGGGGGTAGGATGTACGCAGTCCATACCTCTACCTCTGAAGAAGTAGAAAGGCTGTTTCCGATAGACCCCCGGCTCAAGACACGCGGTACCACACAAACACATAGTAAAGCACAGCACAAGGTTACAAGATTACATAACATAAATACGGCACCCATAAGTAATATAAAACAGAGGAAAACACACAGATAATAATAAAACATGGGACACGGACTCCTAACAGGAATAAACCCCCACCAAGTAGTTCCCTACACTAGCGACTCAGACTGGCCCTATTCCTCTGCCCTGATTCGCGTCCTCCAGACCTTCCTATCTAGGGTCATGTCCTCGGTGAGCTGTAACTGCTCCATGTCTCGCCTAATCACCTCACCCCAGTACTTCTTCGGCCTACCCCTACCCCGCTTAAAACCATCCAACGCTAGCCTCTCACACCTACGGACCGGGACATCCATGCCCCTCCTCTTCACGTGTCCGAACCATCTCAATCGGGCTTCCCGCATCTTGCACTCCACTGGTGTCACACCAACCTTCTCCCGGATGTTCTCATTCCGAACTCTATCCCCTCTAGTCAGCCCACACATCCAGCGCAACATCCGCATTTCTGCCACCCTCATCTTTTGGATGTGGGAGTTCTTAACTGGCCAACACTCCGCTCCATACAACATGGCCGGACGGACTACCGCCCTATAGAATTTGCCTTTAAGCTTAGGCGGCACCTTCTTATCACACAGCACCCCCGACGCGAGCTTCCACTTCATCCATCCCGCCCCAATACGGTGCGAGACATCCTCGTCAATCTCATCGTTACTCTGGATCACGGACCCGAGATACTTGAAACTCTCCCTCTTACCTACCTCCTGTGATTCCAGCTTCACTACTACCTCATTCTCCCGCCTCACGTCATTAAACTTGCATTCCACATATTCTGTCTTGCTTCTGCTCACCCTAAACCCTTTAGACTCAAGGGTTTGCCTCCACACCTCTAATTTGTCAGTCACACCCCCTCGAGTCTTATCTATCAGAACTACATCGTCTGCAAAAAGCATACACCACGGCACCTCCCCTTGAATACGCCGCGTCAACACATCCATCACCACTGCAAATAAAAAGGGACTAAGAGTAGATCCCTAATGCAACCCTGTCCGGACCGTGAAATGCTCTGAGTCTCCTCCCGCCATCCTCACCTTAGTTTTCGCTCCATCATACATATCCTTGATTGCTCTGATATATGCCAGCGGTACTCCACTCACCTCCAAGCATCTCCAAAGCACCTCCCTGGGGACTTTGTGTAGGCCTTCTCCAGGTCGATAAACACCATGTGCAGGTCCTTCTTCCTCTCCCTATACTGTTCCACCAACCTCCGTACCAGGTGAATTGCCTTCGTCGTCGAGCGGCCAGGCATAAATCCAAACTGGTTTTCTGAAATAGACACTATCCGTGTCAGCCTCACCTCGACCACTCTCTCCGAGATCTTCATAGAGTGACTCAATAACTTAATCCCCCTATAGTTGTTGCAACTCTGGATGTCCCCCTTATTCTTATAGAGAGGTATCATGGTGCTCCACCTCCAAGCCTCGGGCATCTTTGCCGTCTTGAAGATTTCATTAAACAATCCCGTCAACCACCTAAGACCAGCCTCTCCAACGAACTTCCAAAACTCGACCGGTATCTCATCTGGCCCCGTCGCCCTACCCCTTCGCATTCTGCGAACGGCCTGTCTAACCTCTTCTACCTTAAAACGTCTACAATAGCTAAAATCCCGACACTCCTCTGAGTGCTCCAGTTCCCCTAACACAATAGCTCTATCCCCTTCGTCATTCAAGAGCCTATGAAAGTACGACTGCCATCTATTCTTAATGTGGCCATCCTCCACCAACACTCTACCGTCCTCCCCCTTAATGCACCTCACCTGATCGAGGTCACGACCCTTCCTCTCCCTAGCCTTAGAGAGTCTAAACAACTTTTTCTCCCCTCCCTTCCCCTGTAACCCCTCATACAGGCTCTCAAAGGCGGCCGTCTTAGCTGCCGTGACTGCTGACTTAGCCTCCTTCCTCGCTAGCTTGTACTCTTTCCTGTTTACCCGCTTCTCCTCTTCGTCCTTACTCTCCACCAACTTGGCATACGCCCCTTTCTTGGTCCCCACTTTCTTCTCCACATCTTCATTCCACCACCAATCCCCCTGATGGTGCCCGGCCCGGCCCCTAGAAACCCCCAACACCTCACTTGCATTCTCCCTGATGCACCTAGCCGCCCTATCCCACATACTATCCACGTCTCCCCTACACTCCCACACCCCCATTCCCGCCAACTTCTCCCCTATCTCCCACACATTTACTGGCGTCAAGCCGCCCCACTTAATTCTAGGTCTACACTCCCTACTCCTCCTCTTTCTATTCTTCTTTATACCCAAATCCATAACCAAGAGCCTATGCTGGGTCGAAAGATTCTCACTCGGGATGACCTTACAGTCCTTACACCACGCCCTATCCCCTTTCCTAAGCAACAAAAAGTCAATCTGGGTCCTGACTACCGCGCTTCGAAAGGTGATCAGGTGCTCGTCCTTCTTTGGGAAGCCCGAGTTCACCACCACCAGCCCAAAGGACCTCGCAAACTCCAATAGGGTAGCCCCCTCTTCATTTCTCTCCCCAAAACCAAAACCACCATGCACATCACCAAAACCTTCCGATAGCGCCCCGATGTGCCCGTGAAATCTCCTGCTACAACAATCTTCTCCGAGCTAGGCACATCTCTCACCACCTCATCCAAAGCCTCCCAAAACCGCATCTTCTCCTCCCCTCCGATCCCACTTGCGGTGCATAGGCACTACACACGTTCAGGGTAAACCCCCGAATGACCAACTTAATAGTCATCAACCTATCGTTGATCCTCTTCACCTCTACTACCTGACCTCTAAGCTCTTCATCCACTAAGATGCCAACTCCATTCCTACGCCTCTCGCTCCCAGAGTACCACAGCTTGTAACCATCCACATCCCTAGCCTTAGAACCTACCCACTTGGTCTCCTGAACACACACAATGTTGATCCTCCTCTTCCTAAGGGTCTTCACAAGCTCTATGGACTTGCCCTGCAGGGTCCCTATATTCCAAGACCCAACCCTCAGCCTACCGTGACTACCCGCATGCCCTCCACTACTCCCCCCGCGGCCAAACCTTAGCCTCCCTCCCACTCCCGCCCTTTCCTCATCCCCCGCCCCCACCACGGCCCCCGCCCCAACCCCCTCGGACATGACCCTATCCACCCATTACTGCTCACAGCTACAACTAGACGAAAGTATAAGAGAATATAAAGATAATATAAAAATATAAAGGCATAAACGATGGTAATAGCAAAGCAGCAGCAAGTAATACAAGGCTCACACAAATTCAAAGAAATACTCCAGCAACCAAACTATACTCAATTACTAGTATAATACGAAGAATGAAAGAATGCAGAATGAAGAATGAAATAAGCGAAGGTTAGAAGTCACCAGATTTTGCTTGTAGACCAAGCCGGCAACCAAGCCCCGCGTCGACCTGCTGCCGGGGGATTTCGCTGCTGAGATGGATCTGCGGCTGCTGGCGACCGAGCGACGGTTGCGGCTGAAGACCGAGCTTCGGCTGTTGGACTGTTGTACCGGCGCCGGAGGAAGGGGAGGTGGGGGTGGGGTGGGGGGGTACAGCGGGGGAGGGGGGGAACCGGCGTTCGGCGACGGAGGTCGGTGTCGGTGACCGGCGATCGGGGCCGGGGGTCGGCGTCGGTGACCGGCGATCGGGTCGGCGCCGTAGGTCGGCGACGGCAATGGGGCCGGAGACCGGGGCGCGGGAGAGAGAGAGGGTAGGGAGAGAGAGAAAGCCGTTCGATCGGCGACGGTGGTCGACGCCGGGGACCGATGGTCTGGTCGGGTCGGCGCCGACAGTCGGCGACGGCGCCGAAGGCCGTGGACCTGGGCGAGGCGAGAGAGAGAGAGAGGCTAGTGAGAGAGAGAGAGCCGTTAGGCTAGTAAGAGAGAGAGAGCGTCTCGAAATTATAAATAATTAAATAAATATAATACTAAATATATAATCAGGTCCCTTAAATAAAAATTAAATAATTATTTAAATAAATTATTAAATATATATTTTCGACTACTGTAGTCGAAAATAAAAATAATTAAATAAATATATTAGTATATATATAATCGGACCCTTACACGAAAATTAAATAACTATTTAAATAAATAATTAAATATGTTTTTCTGACTACTGTAGTCGGAAATATAAATAATTAAATAAATATATTGCTTAATATATAATCAAACCCTTATACGAAAATTAAATAATTATTTAAATAAATTATTAAATATATATTTTCGAGCACTGTAGTCAAAAATATTAAATAATTAAATATAATAAAAATGTTCTGACTACAGTGGCAAAAATATATATTAAATAATTAAATATATATTTTCGACCACTGCAGTCGGAAATCTTATAAATAATTGATTTAAATTTATAATTTATTTATATTAAATATCTAACCGACTGAAGTAGTCAGAAACATTAAATTACTAAACATATTAATTTTCTACCCGATTTAAATATATGACTAAATATATAATAATACCCTTATACAAAAATTAAATAATTATTTAAATAAATTATTACCAATATATTTTTGACCACAGTAGTCGAAAAATAAATAATATAATAAATAAATTATTAAATATATATTTTCGACCACTGTAGTCGAAAATATAAATAATCAAATAAATAAACTATTAAATAATATCTTCGACCACTATAGTCGGAAATATAAATAATCAAATAAATAAATTATTAAATATATATTTCCGTCTATTATAGTCGAAAATATTAATAGCTAAATAAATATATACATAAATATATAATCATACCTTTATACAAAAAATTAATAATTAATTAAATATAATAAAAATATTTCTGACTATCATAATCAGAAATATTATAAATAATTAAATATATTAAATTTATTTCCGACGGAAGTAGTCACAAATCTATATTTAATTATTAAATTACTTTACTCTTATATGCGGCCCTTTATTTTCCTCTTCATGTCTCAACTCTCTCTCTCTTTATTTCGTTCTTTTCTCCATTTTTCATTTTCCTTCATTATTTTCCTTCTTTGTCATTTCTTTGTTTGATTCTTTGTATAAGTGAAGTTGTGCATACAGTAATTTACTTAATTTCTAGTTTTATGAATAAATTTTGGATTTTAACTTAAAGTTTAATATTTTAGTTTTGAAAAATTTTTTTAATTTCATTTCAGATTTAGATCTAAAAATTAAGTAATTAATCTCCTTTTTTGTCTTGTTAGATCCCTTTTGTGGATTCAAGATCTCGGTATCTTTTAATATTTTTGATAATTAATTTTTGAACCTCCAAATAATGGAGCCTCGTGTCGGTAATAAGTTTCGTCTTGGCCGAAAAATTGGTAGCCGTTCGTTTGGTGAGATCAGTGTCGGTATATTATGCAACTCCTAATTCTTCATTTCTTTGTGGTGTAATTTTTTTTAATATATAAAATAAAAAAGGGATTAATTTTGATTTTGTTATATGTTTAGGGACTAATGTTCAGACCAATGAAGAAGTTACAATTAAGCTGGTAAGTATTGATTTTATTTATTTATTTCTTTTAATTTATTTTTTCCAATTTTGAACTTTTAGGGTGTGTTTGATGGTATAATTCTGTATTTTGTTGTTTCTTGATTGTACTGTGCTGCCCTTTTTAAAGGATGTTTCCATGCAAGAAGTTTGGAATTTTACCGAAAACGAATGTGATTTTTTGCGTTCTATTACTCATCTTTTCTTGGAGCTTCATTACTCTTTGCGCGAATAACATGTGTAGTTCTGGGAGTCTGAAACTCACACTTGTGGTCTCCAGAAGGTCTAAAGAACATGTGGTTCATCAGTACTTAAAGATGGTGGTGCAGGTTTGCTACTTTAATCCTCTGCAAGAATTTGTTTAATCACTTTATGTATTTAGTTCGTGGTGTTTTTTGCAATTATCATCAGGTCCTTCCATAGCAAGTTCGGAGTTCCAAATTACTTTCATTTCAACAACTTGAACAAACCATGATATGTTACAGTATTTTCTTTGGCAAGGGCTGCATCTTATGCTGCAAATTTTGATGGTTTCTGTACTCCAATAGTTTTCTATGAGCAAAACTTTATCTTGTTATTCATAAGAAAGAAGACGGATCATATGTTAATGAAGTGGCAAAAGAGATTTGTGTAAGTACTCTATTGAGCAATTTTTATCGTTTTAACATTATGTTGAATCTAAAGTCTAGTAAAGCCGTGTGGGACTCTTTCGATTCACTAGCATTGTTGCCTTGTTATTCATCTCATTTTCTTGTTCAAAATAAAAACTCAAAGTCAAGTGAAGCCGTGTGAGGCTATTTCGATTCACTAGCATTGTTACCTTGTTTTTTTTTTGGCAATAAAATATGAAATATTACCATACCAAACCAAAGTTACACAAAGTTGAGAATCTGTACTCTTAACAATCTACTAGTGTTAAGGAGACAGATCTCATACAAAGGAAAAAACCAATCAAATCCCTATGCCTTAGCTAATAACTGACATCCTATGCATTAAGTATTGACAATTTCTTGCTTTCTTAGAATACTTCAGTAACTCTGTTCTCTCTCTTTACTCCTTTTGTATCTGTGCAACTGTGAAGTTCATATTTACAGTGAGTTGTTTAAAGTGCTTCCAATTCTGAGCTTGCCATGTATAATAGATTGCAGCTCCATACATAACTGTTACCAACTCTTTTTTAAACTGTCTCCAGTTTCTACGCTTGATCCATGCTAGAGTCTGTTGTACTGTCCCACTTGGTATCACTACACCAAGCCAATTGTTACCTTGTTATTTATCTCATTTTGTGAAATCCCTTGAGCATGTAATTATCAGAGAGAGATATAAGTGATACATACTTCTATTTTAACAATAACTTTATCATTACATGCTTAATATAAAAAATAAGTTACAAGTATAATCGAAAAGCCAACAAGCATAGAAAGCTAAGTTACCCAAGCATGGAAAACCACTATTTGATAGAATGATTGGATAAGCTCCAATAATGAGGGAAAACAGAGAAATCGTTTGAAATTATATACTTTCAAACACCCTTATAGCTGCTTCGTCTCCCAGTTCAACTTTGAAGCAACTCTTTCATGACAAGGAATATATTCCTCGAGTTTCTCGACAAGCTCTATTGCTGTTGGTACAGATATGATGATTTGGCGAGCATTGGGACTGATGAAGCCTTCCTCCACAGCTTTGTCAATAAATGACAATAATGAAATTGCAATATCCATCCACATTCAGCAATCCTATCAGCTTATCGTGGATGTCAAGCTGTGCCTAACTAATTACTTCAAGTAGCTCATCAAGTGTTTCATAACCACCTGGTAAAGCAATAAAAGCATCAGAGTGCCTAGACATTTCTGCTTTTCTTTGATACATATCTGCAACTACCTTCATTTCTCCTACTGTTTCACTAGTTAACTCTCTAGGCATGGGTGTCTTGGGAATAACTCCAATAACATGCCTACCACCATCATGAACTGCTTGTGAAACCAAACCCATTAGGCCTATGCTACCTCCTCCATAGATCAAATCAATGTTTCTTGAGACCAATTCTTTGCCTAGCTCAATAGCAGCATCTTGATAACTACTTTTCTTCCCTTGACTACTCCCACAAAACACATAAATTCTCTTGAATTTTGACACCATAACATCACTTTCTATTTCCATTTTCTTCAAGTTTTTCTACTTTTTTCTCTATAGTAACTCTGTGTCACTTAAAAATTGTGTGGAAAATGATTTGAAAGTGTAGGGTATTTATAGGAATCATTTTGGGTTTAAAAAATATTTTAATTGAAAAAAAAACTTTTTTTTAATAAAATTGTCCATTTACCCATTTTGGGCTCCCAACGTTCATATATCCGTTGGGCCCAATGGCTATAATTAAAAAAAAACACATGTGATCGCTTTTTAAGAAAATAAAAAAATAAAAAAACTACATGATATCTTTGATCCTACGTATAATGGAAACATGGCCAAAGTTGTTGAAGTACATCGCAGGTATTTCCATTTGATGAAGTTGTTTCTGTGCTAATGCTTAAGTGATATCCTTTTGTGTTATGTTACCATTTCCCTCGCTTGCTTTAGATTGTAAGTCATCACCCATTAGTAGTGCACATTACTTACACGATTTTCTTGTTAATTTACTGATTCCAGTACAACTTTAGCTAGATGGTGTTTTTTTATTGTTTTGCTAGTTTTTGGTACGAATGTATTCTTATCTCTTGAAGATTTAATCGTAGCTTTATGTATCATTAAGTTAAAAGTCTCACTATTCTTTACAGATATCTTGGCTACAAGAAGACCATCTTGTTGGACAGAAAGCTTCTAGTGGATATAATAGACCAAAAAAAATACTGCCACAGTTTTTGTGAATGATTTAGAGAAAATAGCTCTCAACACGGTGAGACAGTGAGAAAGCAGGATTTTGCTTCAATGCAGCTATTTTGAATTTCAGCGGGAGGTGCACTATGACTGGCTGAGAAGTCTCGAGAGCATGCTGGCAAGTACATTAAAAATGTTTTACATAAATTAATAATCGATTTCCTGTATAGAAGAAGCTTCTCCTGCCATTTAGATTGTAGTTATTGTTCTTATTTTTGCTTGTGATATTTAGATATTTAAACTATTTGATTTGAGGTTTGTTTTGGATGTTTGAAAGTGGTTGTATTTATAAATTTGTCGTATTTGATCCTATTATAAAAAATACATAAGTTATGTTGTTTATAATTTTAAAGCAGTGTAAGCTAATGCAAGATTTAATTATATAATTATTGGGTGAATATTTTTATTAATATATATTAATGTTCTGACTACAGTAGTCGGAATGAATATAATTATTAAATAATTATTTATTAAATTTTCGACTACAGTCGTCGAAATAAATATAATTATTAAATAATTATTTATTAAATTTTCGACTACAGTAGTCGGAATAATTATAATTACTAAATAATTATTTATTAAATTTTCTACTACAATAGTCGGAATAAATATAATTACTAAATAAATATTTATTAAATTTTCGACTAGAGTAGTCGGAATATTTATAATTATTAAATAAATATTTATTAAATTTCCAACTACGTTTCTGACCATAGTAGTCGGAAATTTTTGACTAAAGTAGTCGGAAATATTTTTTCGATAAGCTATATTTCAACTACCATGAAATAGTCGAAAAGTAGTCGGAACTACCTTATTTTCCGACCATATTTCGACTACATGAGCCGTCGGAAAAATGATATTTTCTAGTAGTGTTAATGCAAACGTGCACTTGATTGTGATGGTATCACAACTCACCTCCGAATAAGTCTACTTAAAAAGGTACATGTCATGGTAAACTTGGAGTTTACTAGTATAAAAGTTCATAAATTGATATGAACGATCATGATATCCCAAAGATGTGCATACTGATTATGTAACATATATTCTTCATTACTTTTAATGCTGCTTGTTCTCATAATAAGTGGGTTGGAGAACCCATAGTAGTCGGAAATTTTCGACTAAAGTAGTCGGAAATATTTTTCCGACAAGCTATAGTCCAACTACCATGAAATAGTCGAAAAGTAGTCGAAACTACCTTATTTTCCGACCACATTCCGACTACATGAGCCGTCGAAAAAATGATGTTTTCTAGTAGTGTTAATGCAAACGTGCACTTGATTGTGATGGTATCACAACTCACCTCCGAATAAGTCTACTTCTAAAGTAGTAAATCTGAAATTTATTCATGTAATAGTAAATCTGAAATTTACTAAAGAAAAAAGGTACATGTCATGGTAAACTTGGAGTTTACTAGTATAAAAGTTCATAAATTGATATGAACGATCGCGATATCCCAAAGATGTGCATACTGAGTATGTAACATATATTCTTCATTACTTTTAATGTTGCTTGTATAATAAGTGGGTTAGACCAACTAATATTGGTATTGGATTCCTTAAAATTTGAAAAGTATAAAAGGTGAATATGGGTCCATTCACCAGTCATGTGATCTATTAAGATGCATCAATATAAGATGATCACATGTGCGTTTATGGTCAACCTGTAGTTTGACATTCATAAAGTTGTTTTCTCAATAAAATTGAGTTAAGAGCATAACTTTCAGATTGTGCAATCAAGACAATTCATCTTGATGATCATGATTTAACATCGAATGCCTTCAATAAACAGTTAAACCATTAAGAACAAAAGCTTCATGTGTTGGTTTGAAATATTATATACAAAAGTACTTGTATGCATCAAACCAATAAATTATGATTAATTTCCCCTCAAAATTGGTTCTGAGTCAGAAACCGTACGTTGTGCATCTAATAATTTTGATATATGGTATATGATTAATGAATATACTATGATGCACAAAGATGGATTCCTCAAAGAAGATGGAGGATGTATATTAGTTTCCTAACATAAGGGGGAGATTATAAGCGGCTATGAATTATATCAGAAATTATCACTATATCCTCATTCAAAAGATAATTCAAGTCAAATGTCAAAAGCATCTCATATTAAGCTGCAAGTGCTCCTATTTTGTGTCTCTAAAGGATAAAGTCTATCCATGCGTGAAACATGGTAGACTAATCGGTTCCAAATAAAATAATCTTTGAAAAGGCTAAGGAGCAAATAATCATAATAAGAAGGCAATGTCTACGACATAACACTTCATAAAACCTTATGAGAGGTTCAGGTACCCGAAAATAATGAAGAGATGAGATATCAAAATATTATGTCAAAATGTGAACCGATACGAAATGATATATCATCATTCTCTTTGATACAATATTGTAAAAGATTAAGAGGATCTTAATTCTACGTTTATTTAAACGTGTTGACTTAGAAATATTTATCAAGTAACATGAAAGGATGTATTTTGGTAAGCGTAAAACTTATTTGATTTGCAGTCCAGACACTTGAAGATGTCACACTTGACATGTTGGATATTGTCACTTGACAATAATCTATATGAAAATCCCTAAAGGATTCAAAAATGTTTGAAGCATATAAGGTTTTCGGAAAACTTATTTATTATCCGTATAAGGGATAAATTGATGGTTTGAAAATCATTAAAATTCTTGGAGAGTTTCCAAAAGCAATAAGATTATTTGCTGAAATAAGAAAGATACCGAATTAGATTAGTTTTAAAGAACCATATCTTAGTGCAAGTGGTGCACTCATGTATCTTGCAAATACTAAAAGGCTGGATATAGCCTTTTCAGTTAATTTGTTAGCAAGGTATCTTTCTATTCCTACTAGGAGACATCAGAATGGGATAAAACACATGAGCTTATTTTATTCTAAAGATTGCAGTCGCGATCTTATTGGTCATGTTGATGTTGGGTACTTATCTGACTCGCATAAAACTTGGCCTCAAACGGGCTATGTGTCCATATGTGGTGGTACTGTCATATCTTGGAGATATACAAAACAGTTTATCGTAGCCACTTCATCGAATCATGCTGAGATAATAGTTATTCATGAAGCAAGCCGAGAATGTGTATGGTTGAGGTCCATGATACATCTCATTCGAGAAAAATGTGGTGTAAAATATGACAATCTACCCACAATTTTATACAAAGATAATGCAACATACATAACATATCCTAAGAGAGAATTCATAAAGGGAGATAGAACGAAGCACATTTTGTCAAAAATTTTCTACATACATGAGCTACAAAAGAATGGTGATATTAACGTGTAACAGATTCTTTCAAGTGGCAATGTGACTGATTTATTCACCAAATCTTCTCCAATTGTAACTTTCAAGAAGATGTTGCATAAGATTGGGATGCAAAGGTTCAAAGATGTTCTCATCAGGGGTAGTTGATATGCGTTGTACTCTTTTTTCCTTACGAGTCCCACTGGGTTTTTCTTGTAAGGTTTTTAATGAGGCAACCTATATGCGTATTGTTAGAGATGTGTACTCTTTTTCCTTCACTAGATTTTTTTTTCACTGGGTTTTTTATAGTATGGTTTTAACGAGGCACATTATCTATCTAGATATCTAGGGGGTGTTATAAAAGTATTTACATTATAGTGAATGTCTATCAAGATCTAATTAGATCTAGTTGATATCTATCAGGATTTGAAGTATCTGTCTTTTAGTTAGAAACTAAGAGTATTTTTTCTTATAAATAGAGGGGGTTTATTCATTGTATTCTCAATCATAGATCCTCAAGGGGAGAAATAACAATTACTCTCTCTTCTCTCTACTCTTCTTCTTTATTCTTACTTATTTCATAACAATATATATATATATATATATATATATACACACACATAAATATATAATGAAAAGTGATAATCAAAGGATTTGGGGGTAATTTTATCATTTTATAGTTTTATCCCAAGAATAAATTGTGTTGGGATTGTTTTACCACTATATGTGTGGGGTAACTTATCCTAGTACTATTTATTAGTCCCGGGATAAGTTATCCCGAATATTGACAACCAAAAGATGCATCAAAAATTTTATTTCGAGACTATTATTTTATTCCGGGATTATATATGCTTTAGTACCTCACACCAAACGGCCCTTTAGAGTAGTGATCAACAAAAATTAGATAATATTTTAAACTAAAAATTACACAAATACACAACTTATGTTTTCATTATTATAAAAAATTTCAACTCCTTAAGCATATTACAAAAATACCAACACATACACAGAATGTTATGCATATGTCGGCTATGTTATGTATATTAATAGGGAGAGAGATTAAAATAATTAAAAAAGTGAGAGAAAGTGTAATTACTCCCAAAAGATTGGTATTTATGTTATTTATACTATTTTAAACGGTCAACCGAATCAATTGAAGCAAAGCCTCATACATCGCTGAAAAGCAACTTTATGAACTATGAAAAGTAGATTGACTAAACAAAAACCGATGGCTTTAATTACTAGCGCACAAGACACATGACTTTGACTCAAGAGATGATAATGGCAGTGGTAGGGCGTCGGTACGAATGATGTGATGAAGAATCTTGTCTAAGTGATGTCCAAGACAATGATGCCAATATTATGGGTGCTTTGATGGTGTTGTGAACTGTAGGTGGGGATGACTTTGGAAAAACATAGGCATCATTTTTATTCTATCCTTATAGCATGATGGCTCGCATATTGACATCCATCATAGAAAAATAGTGCTGAAAAAATCAACAGAAACTTTAATTGTTTTGCAAAATTTGCCAAAAGAAATGAAATTAGATGTAATTGTTAGAATACAAAGGACATTGTAAAGATGTAATGTGTTTGACAAGAAATTTATGTTGGATGAACCAATGTGTGTGATATTTAAATCTGAGCCATCATCAATTTGTACTTTATCAGGGCCACTAAAGACTAGAATAAATTTTGAATATCATTGATGACATGGTGAGAAACAGCCAAATCTATTAACCATCTTTGAGTTACTGGAATAGAGAAAGTAGTATTGTTTGTTGTCAAAGCTTCAAGAAGGATAGGTTTGACTTTGTAACATTGATTTAAAACATACCCAATTTTTTTCCAAAATTGACAGATGATATGAGGCTTATGAGATGGCATGAAGAATCAATTTGTCTTGTCCTATCTGAAAATTGATTTCATCATCAAGAACTTGTACGAAGCCAGTTATATAGCCCATGAGATTGTATCTGATGAGAGATTGTAACTGGGCTTTCCACGAAACAAAGTTGTTGGAAGTCAATTTTAATGGTAATTGTGCGGCAGCATTGATGCATACTAGCATTTCATAAGAGTTTGATGTTATGTTGGGAGTGTTGGTAACTGTAGCACAAGATGATCTATTCGGTGTCTTTAGATCAGTAGCCATGGCATAAAAAAAGAAAAGAAAAAGATTGGATCGAGATTGCGGTTAAGCAAAGGTTATATGTAATATCATTTAAGAGAGTTGATATGAGAGAATAAGAATTATGTATTTATTTGTTGCAGAGCGCAGGTACATATATATACAACTAGAATCTCATATAGTTTCAAAAATTAAGTTATTTAATCTATGAAAATCAATTACTATTATTAGTCTGATTTGATTGCTACTTTTATGGGATTCTAACTGAGTGCAAATTTGCTACATGATTTATTTTGATCTTGTGAATAGTTAATATCATTAACAAATTGCTTTTCTATTTAAAATGAGGAATTTTAGTAGTTTAGTTGGTTAGCTATCTGAATTTTCACTGTGTTGGCGAGGGCTCGATCCCCACAATATGATTCCCTCCTCATTTCCCGCTCCCCTTCCCCAATTTTTTTTAATTCCATCCAAAATATCCAGTTCATTTTTTCTGATGTTGGACCCACCGTATTATACTGTCCACGCTTTAGATATCCAGTCTTAGTTATGTGGGGGTTAGTTCATTGTTTTCGATATTGGGTCCCCCGTCTTATATTATCCACGCTCCAAATGTTCAGCCCTGGGGGTGCGGGGGGTGTTGGAGTCCCACATCGGTGTGTTAAAGGGTCCTTGATCTCCTTATATGGTCTTGGGCAATCCTCCCCTCATGATCTAGCTTTTAAGGTTGAGTTAGGCCTAAGGTCCATTTCTAACACTTGGTATCAGATCTTTTCATATAGATCTTGAATCCTATTACTCAGTTCATGAGAAAAATTGATTGTCTTCATTGACAAAGTTTTTTGCTTTATACCTTGTCAAAAGTATCTAAATATGTTTTAAAGTGTATTGATAGTATTTGCAAATTTATCGATTAAACAAGTGTTTAAGGTATTTAATTTCGTACATGAGATAAGTTTTGAAATTTTTGAAGAGCATGTATTGTAAACCCTATATTATGATGAAATTTTATATAAACTATGAGGTTCTTTTTCCTAAACTTGAATTATTTTCGTGTGTGCATGTCTTATTAGTTTGAAAAGTTATATGAGAGCATGATTTGCATAATTACCTCTCTTGTAATGAAACTCATTATCCTAGCAATGCTACGGATTATTATTGTCTTATGAACGAATGAGAGGGATATTTTCTTATAAAGAATTTGCATGTGATTAATGAAAATGATGACCACCATATAATAAACTATTGAAAAGGGGGTAGTTTGCATAAGTTTTCATGTGTTTTGAAATAAGAAATCCCTCATGTGATGTTTAAATATTTTAGGTGGTCATCAACAAGCTTTTGCATAAAAAAGGGTCAGGACAACAAAAGACATAGTAAAGATCAGATTGATTATCCAGGGACCAATAACATGGTTAAAGGGGAGGACATTGTGATTGAACATATAACTATCGATTTGATTCTTGCTGATTGACTAACCAAGGGGCTAAGACCCCCATAGTTTTTATGCAACATGTTCAGAATATGGGTGTTATTGAGTCATTTGATTTGATGGGTTAGTGGGGATATTTAATATTATCATTCATTTGTCATTGGACTATTCGCCTTATTGTTTTGAATTTTTGGTGATATTATCTCTTAAATCGACAGTCATGTTATGGTAGATTTTGGTATCATTTATGTTGATGATAAGTTAATTTTATAATTATGTCCCAAAAATGATGTTGAGAAAGATTCTATGAAAGATGTGCCTGTTTTTTTCGCTGCATTTCTTGTTTACAGAGTGTTAATTTTACTTTTTTGATATTGACTGAAGTAAAGTCGGCTAAACTAAAGTCATCTTAAGAATGTGTTCTGACGACTATGTTATTAAAGATTCATTCATTTAGTTAGTTCCATATGCTTAGATTAAATAATATAAAAGGTTATTTATTTTATGAAATTAAAAAAAAATTAAGCTATTGTTTATAAAAGATATCGAATTGTTATTTATTGATTCTATTTGAATTTGGTTTCATTTGAATTGTATCTAAATCAGATTTATAATATTTTTAATTGAGTGGATACTTACTGTGTCACAAGAGTAAATCAAGCAATGGCATATTGAATCCCTGAGATTAAATTTGTTTAGTAAATTAGGAAAAATAGTGTACACCAAAGTAATCTATTTGCTTTATTTTATGAAACTTGTTTAATCCATTTCAAGAAATATCACTAATTTAGAACATACAATGATCTGCCCAAAGGAGATTTATTGTGTGTTTTAAATTAGTATTGTGATAAGCCCCATTATGTGAAAATATTTTGATTTTAGTAAATTTATCTGTCCAAAAGGGATAGGTTTCTAATATTGAAAATATTTTCTTGTCCTATCCAAAGGGGGGCTACTTGTTGATGCTGCGGTACTCATCGTTGTGATAAGATTATTATTCTTATGCCTTGCTATTTTGATAAATTCATTCATGATATGTTGTGAAAAATTACCATTTATTTGAACAATAACAATGCTGAAATTGTGGTTCTATCGGGCTCTAACTTTAAGCGATGGAAAGATGATCTTGAATTTTCTTTGTACATGGCTGACATAGATCAAGCCTTGCGTAAGGATGAGCCTCCAGCTCTCACTGATTCTAGTACAACTCTTGAAAAAGAACTTTATGCTAAGTGGAAGAGATTTAATAGGCTATGCATCTTTGCCTTTAAGAGGTCATTTGTTGATCACCTTAAAAGTGGCTTGCTTGAAACTACCAATGCCAAAAAGTTTCTTGCCCAAGTGAAAGAAAGGAATCTTGTATCCAATAAGGCCGAGACTGGAGATCTAATGAATGAACTTGCGGGGATAAGGTATGACTTTACTGGGGGTGTTAGAGATTACATACTTAATTTGGTCCACATTCAGTCCAAACTGAAAACTCTTGAAATAACTATTCCTGAAACTTACATTGTTCACTCTGGTCTTAAGTCATTGCCTGCTGAGTTTAGCCAAATGAAACTGCCTATAATACTCAAGATGAATCTTGATCAATTAATGATCCCATCTCCAAATGTGTTTTTGTTGAGGGAAAAAAAAAATTAAAAGGGAGAAGGGTGAGGTTTCCATGTTATCTTCTCATGATTCCAAAGCAAGCTCTTGCAATGGACCTAGGAAGTTTGAAAGATCTATAATCATACTTTTAAGAAGGAGTCAAAAGAAGATAATCACCTAGCTCTTGTTTGTTTTGAGTCACTTGTAGATGTCCCCATTAATTCTTGATGATTTGATAGTGGAGCTACTGCACATGTTGCCATTTCCTTGAAGGGGTTCAAAAACAAAAGGAATCAAAGAAAAATGGAGTCAACAATTAGAGTCACCACGGATATTCAAGTTGAAGTAGAGTTCACAGAAACTGTAGTTTTAGACTTAGAAAGTGGTTATAAGCTTATTCTTGAAAACACTCTTTATGTTTCATCTTTTAGACAAAATTTGATTTCTATTTCAGTTTTATACAGATTTGGTTATGATTTTAATTCTCTTAATTAAAAAGTTAATTTGCTTTTGAACTCCCGAGTTGTTGGTCATGGAATCTTATCTGATGGTTTGTGTAAAATTGTCTTGGCTTCTAATTTTGAATACAACTCTTTTAGTTCTAAAATTGTTGGGTGTAAACGATAATTTTAAATTAAAAATCAGCCATGTGGTGGTATAGGCATTTAGGTCATATCTCTAAGGATAGAGTTGATAAACTAGTTAAGTCTAATATTTTATCTTCTCTTAATTTTGGGGACATAGGAACATGTATTGATTGCATTAGAGGAAAGTTGAGAAAAAAATAAAAAATAAATGAATGTTACTTGTAGTTCTGATTTGTTGAAAATCATTCACACATACATAAGTGGTTTGTATTCTACTACAATATGCGGTTCAAGTTATTTTATCATCTTCATTAATGACTTTTTTCGATATGGTTATGTTTTTCTTATTAAAGAAAAATCAGATTCTCTTGAAATGTTTAAAGCCTTTAAAACTGAAGTAGAGAAACAACTGGGAAAGGTCATTAAAAAAAGTGAAGTCTGATCGAAAGGGTAAGTAATATGGTAGATATGCAGAGAATAGGCAACAAATGGGACCCTTTGATCTTGAGCTACATCAGATGGATGTAAAGACAACCTTTTGAATGGTGATCTTAATGAAGAGGTTTACATGCAACAATCGAAATTTTTTTTTTTGGTAAAGACAGTGAGCATCTCCTGTGTAAGTTGAAGAAATATATCTATGGCTCGAAGCAAACTTCTAGATTCTCGATAATGAAACTAGAAGTTCGAAAAAATTATCACTTTTATGGGGTTTGTGGAGAACAAGATTGATCATTCCATCTATCTTAAGATTAGTGGAAGTAAATTCATCTCACTCTTTATGTTGTTGATTATTATTGTGCACAATTTAATATTGTTTTATTATATTAAGGCTTTTGCCTTACGTGTTGGCTATGTCTCATATTGATATGATCATATTGTTGTTTTATTGGATCTTTTTTTTGGAGACATATATGGTATATCATTCTACTTTGTGGATTTTCTGGTTGTTGCACCATGTAATATGTTGCACATGTTAAACCTTGAAAATCAAGATTTTCTGATGTTACACATGTTGTTTTAGTGCTCACACATGTTGTAACAGAAAATCGCGGTGACGATTTTTCTATGGTACGCATATTGATTTTAAGCGTACATGTTGATATGAAAAATCGTTTGAAGGGCTAACAATGAAATAGCCTCGATTTGGAGTCCATGTTGGCTATTTCTTGCTACACTACCACATCATTTGGTTTATATCTACAAAACTTCAATGTTTGTAATTGTGGACTGGTCTTGTGTCGTTGGTTGATACAAGTATTGCTGCAGTTCAACAGTGATGTTTTGCTTGACTGAACTATGTTGGAGATGGTGTTCCACCACTAAATGTTTATGGCCACTGTCTATTCAGCCCGAAAGTTATTTTCATAAAAATAAGTTTTTCAAAATTTTTCTTTAAAAGTTAACGTTGTCCAAGTGTAAGAATGTTAGAATTATTTATTTTATGTGGACTTTACATTAACTTTTTATCATGTTAAAAGTAAAATGGGCTGATGTTATTAGTTAGTGGACAAGATACAGACCATGTATTCATGCGGATTCCATATGGGTCTGTATTCATTTCATGTTGTTGGTGTGGGCTGGCAATAGTGTAGGCCTGTAGTAGACCTGTGAGCCCATAATGGAGAGGTGCACTAGGTTAAGGCTTTTTATAAGGCTAAGTCCCCTCTCCTGACTTTAACATAAGACATATTCTTATAAGCTGTCAACCGTCATAAGCAAAGAAGAGGAAGACTCAGCCTAGTTCGTCTTCGATTACGTGTTCCAAATGATGGACAAAGGTATTCTTGATTTATATGAACCTGTGTTGTGTTTCTCTATAAATTCTAACACCAAGAAGAAGAAATCATTTCTTATATTCAGTTACAAATTTTATAAACAAAATGACTTTCTCAATTTTTTCATAGTTAAAAATAAAAATATTTTATAAAAAAGAAAACTTTCCCAAGTGCAAAACCAACTCCTCAAGATTATCAATCTACATACAATAAACTTTAAAAATGCTATTTGCTACGACATGATTTCCAAGCTACAGAAAAGTGAGACAACTTCGTTGTTAATTAAAGTTTTATTATTTTCATGGATTTCAAGCTACATACAGAAAAGATTTTATGCACTTCATTTGAAACTATAGACAATGCTACTCCTAAGCCAAATATAAATGTCGGACACTCCGCTAAATTTCATATAAATCACAACAAGACCCTAGAGATTGAGACGATGAAATTCAAAGCATATCGTATGAGCTTGGTTTTGAAAAGTTTTGGGTCATATACGAGTTAAATGTAATTTAGAATTTCTTTTAAGAAGTCGTTCCATAAAAGTTCAATTTTTCTGATACATTGAAGAATCGAGAGTTTTTACACCAAACACCAAATTATAGAGTCAATTTTTTTAAAAAAATAAAAATAAAAATTGAAACCGAATTAATGAACCGAACAATCGAATTATTCAATTTAATCTAATTTTTTTTGATATTTATGCTCACTCCTTACTTATACACACTGATATATCAATGTGTGCAACGAAATTTTGTTAAATTTAAATCCGTACGAAATTCGGATTATATTAAATTCAAAATATTAATCTCAAACAAATATTAGAGATTAATATAATTGGATTAATTATTTAAGTCTAATTGTTATTGGGTTAGTCCATTAATTTGGGCTAGAAATGACTAAGCCCACTTTATCAAGCCCAAGATGTCATCATATTAATTTGAGCTACAAATGACTAAACCCATTTTAGCAAGCCCAAGATATCATCATGTTCTAGAGGTCCAATTGGGTGCCACATGTCAAATGACGTGGCATGTCAAGTCAAGTGAAAGAGTCAATGGGACCATGCCACTTGTCAAAATGATGCAGTAAATTAAAAGTCCATAAAAGGTGTCCTGTCACTTAAATCTGATTGGTCAAAGGAAGTTCATATTTATCATGACTCGTTACTTCCTACAACTATAAATAGGGGCCTCATAATTCAGAAAAGGGACCACCAAGTTTAACAAGAATCAAGAGAGAGTTCGTGGATCAAAGCAACAGATTTCTCTACAAATTCAAGAATAAGCTCAAGAGTTTAAGGTTCAAGAACAAGCTCAAAATTTCAAGATCAAGAGTTCAAGGTTCAAGAACAATCTCAGGATTTTAAGATCAAGAGTTCAAGGTTCAAGAATAAGTTCAAGATTTCAAGATCAAGATTTCAAGATTCAAGAACAAGTTCAAGCTTCAAGTAAAGACTACAAGATTCAAGAATAAGCTCAAAAGTCCTTGGATTCAAACACAAATCAAGATCAAATCCGTCAAATTCAAGTTAAAATTCAAGATCAAGCTTGAAGCCCTTGAATTTATAGTTGAAAAAGTGAATCAGAGGAATCATAGAAATTGTAACACTCACTTATTGAAATCAATAAATCAATTATTACTATATTTTTCTTGTCTCGGTTATTTTTAATCTCGAAAATTTTATTGTCCAACAATCAAATGAAACAAATGAAAATATTTAAAGCTCATCCCCTTTTAAATTTGCGGCTTCATATATGTTATGAGATTTATGTGGCTAAAGTATGACATTGCTAAAATATATATTTAAAATTACTTTGTTTTAAATATTAAAAAGTTTCAAATATTTTAAGATATTAATATGAAAATAATGATAACCAAAATGAAACAAATGAAAATATTTTTTCTGTCACATAAATATATCTTTTGCCATGATTAGGAATGGACATAAATCACCTAAAATTAAATTATCGAATTGAATCAAAATTTATTATATAAGATCAAATTTTGAAAATTGATGTTAAAATTTGTTTCAATTATTATTTATCATTTAACTTCAAAATATCAAATAGACTATCGAACGATCAACGTAATCGTGAGCATTCCCACTCAAGTGATAATTTTGATGAATAAAAATAGAATGAAGCACGAGCCATAGCATTGGAAGAATGAGAGACAAATGGTTATCCCCATGTACAAAGCCATGATTAAGTTAATTGTCATGTAGTTAGTATTGGCTGTTGCCTAAACTAGAAAGTGCCTCAAATTTCGCCATAGAAAATTTTCGTTTTACTAATCACCATTAAACACGTCTTTCCATATTCATGCTTAATTAATTTTAGTGGAGTTTTGAAATTTGAATATTTAGCCAATAGGAGTAACATACCGCCATTCCGAAAAAACGATATGTCTCGTTCCACCGCCCTGTTCTCTTATGCATTCTTGCCATCTGTTGTAATCTCTCCGCCCACCTTCCATTTTTGTTTTTCCACCTTCTTTTTCAATTCTAATTACCATAACACCATTAGCATTAATCAAGGGTCCCTTTTCTCCTTTACGACAAACTCATTTCTACTCCCAAATATGCTTTAGGCCAAAAGTTAAAAAGTGTTGATACACTAAATTTTGATTACGTAAAAGAAATCTTGACATGTTAATTAACTCATTTTTTAATTAATCAAAATTTAGTCTTCATCATATATTCATATTGCTTGACATATTTATTTCTTTTTTTTTTTTTATATATAATTCTTAAGTAAAAATTAACAAGGGACATAAATTGATTAATATAACTCTATTAAACTCGCATTAAATATTACAATTATCTATTGAAATTAATTACTCAATTCATTAAATTACTAAGAATAAAATTGAAAAAAAAATCTAATTATCTCTTAGTTTTTTAAATATATAAATTATTTTAAAACAAAAAATTTTATTAATAAATACGCCAAATAACACGAGTATTTTCTTTCCGTTAGTATTACTACTGCAGTCAATGGAGATTTAGACTACTATGTGAAACAAAGTTAAACTAATAAAGTGATTATGAAAGGATGTGGTGCGCTGAAGTTATTTTTTTCTTATAAGAGATCTCGATTTCTAGTTTTGTGTAGGAATGTGTAAAAATTAGCTTAATTAATAAATTGAATTAAAAATATTATTAATTTATTGAGATGAAGTTATTAGGTTAACGATTTTAAAATTTTTTGAAAATTCTTTTATTGAATTATTAGTTTGAGTTTCTGTTTTAAGGTCTTAGTTAATAGACTGATTTTAATTTAGATTGCAAATACATATTCTATTATTTTTCACATTTTTTAATTATTGTTTTGATTTGTTTTGTTTTTTTTGCTTTCTCAAGTCGTTGGCTTGGAGGAAAAAACATCAATGTAAACTATAAACACACGTTATTTTTCTTTTTTAGGAGATTGCGATCTCTGCTATGCATTGAAATTTGCTACTTAATCAAAATGAAAATAAATTTATTTTAATAATAATGTATTTGAAATTATTTTAAATTTACTTGTAATTTGTCTAGGATTTTATGCATGAAAATAGCGTGTAAATGAACAAATGAAAATAAAGAAACAAAAGCAAAAAAATAAAATAAAAATAGAGGAACATTTTCTTATGGATTAAATCGAAAAATGGTCCTTCTGGACGGGCTCACTGGTTTGGAGGGTGATACCCCCCACAGCTGTCCGGGATCGTATCCCCCGTCAATGCCTTTGAGTCATGAGCCTATCGCACAGGGCTTGCCTAGTGCGGTTTACATCCCCGTGTGGTTTGCAGGCTATTGCAGCGGGGGTTTACCCAGTGCGCGGGGGTGTACATAGGTCGGGTTGGTTTGATTTTTTATTAAAATATAACCAAACCAATAATGTCGGTTTTCTAAATGTATAAACCAAATCAAACCAATATGCAATCGATTTTTTTATTTCGGTTTTAGTCGGTTTTTTCAATTTTCTCGATTTTTTTACAATTATAATGTGATTGAAGAAAAAATTAAATGTTTTCACTAAAAAGATAAAAAAAGAAATGGTCATAGAGTAGTTCCAATAAAAATTAAGTTGGCAAATTATTAAGACGTCTAAACTACTATCTTTCAAAGTAATATTATATGGATACCTAAGTAGTTCAATTTCTAAGTCACTAGTCACAGTAGCTTGTCTGAAAGTTTCCTTCACATAAAATGTGAGCGCACAAAAAAATGAAGAATTAGACAACTTATTAAAAACTTAACTCCATAAAGTAATTAATTATAACATAATTCCATAGAAGAGAAAGAAGAGAAACAAACCTAAATCACAACTTGACGAATGAGAAAAGTAAGATGAAAGTAAGATGAGAAAATAATGAGAACTCTCTGAAAACTTGAAAAGCAAAATGTAAAAAGTGAAGCAATTAAAGAGTTTTAGGTTTTTATATTAACTAGTTAAACCCCACGTGTCTCGCACGTGTAACATTTGATTATTTAAAATTAGATGATTTTGTCTATTGCAAAAAATTTTAATGAAGAGCAAAAAATTTAAATCACTTCTCAAAGATCCTTCACACTTTAATAAAATAGCGCAACATATATTTTATTAAAATATTTAATAAATTTTCAACTCTTAAATATTGAAGAAATAATTTTGTCTAAAGCAGAAACTTTTAACGAAGGATAAAAAGTTCAAATATTTCTGAATACCGAATCAAATAAAAACGAAGTTGAAAGAAAACAAACCAAACTGAAATAGTTTGATTCGGTATTCGATGTCTACTTTTAAAAATTGTAAATTAAAGAATTGAATTGAAATTTGATAAAATAGAATCAAAGAGCAGAACGTGTACTTCTAATCAATGCCTTAACAACATAAATTGTGCTAATATGAATGAGAAATAATTCTTTTAAAAAAAAAAATACGTTTAAATCCTCTCGTAATCGGCACAAAGTCTCAACCACACACTCACATAATTTTTCAAAACTAATATTAAAGAACATAAAACTAATCTTCTCTTGAACATACCCTTTAACAATTAAATTGTGAATGTTATTCTATTATTTATTGGAAAAAAGGAATGCTCAATATATAGATGTATGATTTTTTTCCTTTTAAGAAAGAGTTGATGAAACATGGAAGAAATGTAATCTAATTTGAGAAACTTTTTTCATAAAAAACTAATTGTTATAGAAAATCAAGACAAACGAAACTTAAAAGAAAAGAAAATTAAGGACTCCTAATTAAATCAAAAATCATACTTAAAAGAAAGAAATTAGATCGTATGCTAACTACAATCTGACACTACTTATTTTTTTATTTTTTTTGAGGTGGGACGTATTTTTTTAGTAAAAATAGTTAAATAAAAATTTGATAAAATAATAAAAAGATATTTTTTATTATGTATTTAAAACTTTTTAAAATTTAATACTTATTAAAATTTTCTTATTCTAAGGCTTTTATATTTGTTTCTAGATTTTTCAAATCTTATTAAAATCAAATTTAGTTGTTTTATGATTCTTAAACTAATGAAAAAAGTATTAGTTGTCAATAATTCTAACGACTTCTAATAAGAAAAGGTTTTACCATAAATATATATTAATTATTAACTTTTAAAAATTAGAAAAAAATAGTGAAAAGACGATTTTGTCTAAAGCAAAAAATTTTAATGAAGGACAAAAAGTTCAAACAACATTTCTAAGGCCCTTCATACTTTTAATATACTATAGATATAGATTATAGATATAAATATAGATATAGATATTGAGCTTTGTATTAATTTGTTATTAATGAAAAAATACTATAATTAAAGGTCCAAGAATATATATCTATTTTCTGAATATAAAAAATAATAAAAGTAATTAGAAAGTAGATTATAAGTAATATTTTTTTACGTATAAAAAATTAAAACTATATATGTATTACGTCGGTTCGGTTTGGGTTCGGTTTGATTTTATTTTTTCTAATATCAAAGCAAACCAAGAATGATCGATTTTTTTTTTGCCAACACCAAACCAATCAAATCAAATCATAAGTCGGTTTTTTTCCTCGGTTTGATTTGATTCATCGGTTCGGTTTGACTTAACGGTTCGGTTTGTACACCCCTACCAGTGGGCGCACAGTGCTCACCACAGAGTGATCACCCGAAGGGTAGAGGCTGTGGCAGAGGGTGTAGCGGCTGCGGATTTTCTTGAAACTTTTTCACAAAAAGAAAAATCAAAAAATGAATTATTAAGGACTAAAAATTAATAAATTTAAAAAGCAATAATAAATATTTTATTTATTTGATTATCGATTTTGAATAGTTATAAATTAAAAATTGGTAATAAATCAAATTAAATTGAATCGATTGATTCATAACCTTAATCCTGTGCATCAAGTCCTATTCATCATAAATTTTAATTAGTTGGATTTTCAGTTCAAATATTGATCACCAATAATAAATCAAAAAGAAAAGAAAAAAAAAAAAAAAGTATACCAAAGTGGCAATCCTGTAATATTTGTGAAAGCAGGGGACCATAAGCTGAAGGAGGAGTTAGTTAGAAGGACCCGTAGTTCCCTCCATTGCCTAATGGGAGCAACGTGTTCAACATGTTCAGCAACGTAATATTTGCATTGTATTTATACCCTTTCCATAAGCAGTCCACATACTGAAATCCTTCCCATGGTCTTCAATTTCATTGTTACAACACTACAACTTGCGTCCTGAAATTGTCATCTTTAATTAATTTCTGATCTTTATAGAGACCACATAATTTGTATCCTTCACCGTACCGTACATGGCTGCTGAAATTTCAATCTCCGCTAGCTCCCGTGCCATTTGTCTCCAGCGCAACCCCTTTCCTGCTCCAAAATACTTTGCAACTGCCCCGCCACTTCTCTTCTTCTCTCCTTTAACTTGTAATCTCGACGCAATTTTGCGGTCTCGGAGAAAGCCTAGGTTGGCTGCTTGCTTTGTGCTGAAGGATGACAAATTGTATACTGCACAAAGTGGAAAACAAAGCGATACTGAAGCAATAGGTGATGAGATTGAAGTAGAGACTAATGAGGAGAAGAGTTTAGCTGTCAGGCTGGCCGAAAAATTTGCGAGGAAGAAGTCAGAGAGGTTTACTTATCTTGTAGCTGCGGTAATGTCCAGTTTGGGGATTACTTCTATGGCGGTTATTTCAGTTTATTACAGATTTTCGTGGCAAATGGAGGTACTAATTAAATAATTAATTACTCCCTACCCTATGTTTCCTTTTACTTATCATGTGTTGTCTCTCGAGAGTCATATGATTTTTGACTAATATTTAAAGATGTATTTTTGCTACATACAAACATGAAAAGAATGACAATTTATAATGTTTTCTCTATAGTTTTCAAACATTTAAAGTTTAGATTTTAATTTTAGATATTGAATTAATCTAATGCAATTTAGCTTCAAAAATTAGCTATATTGATTCTCTAGAACTAAATGTTACAAGTAAAAAAGTAAAAGTGAACGGAGGGAATACTTGATTCTTCTTCTTTTTGCCCTAACCTTTTTCCCAAAATTGTATGATACAGGGTGGAGAAATGCCTTTTTCTGAAATGTTTTGTACATTCGCTCTCGCCTTTGGCGCTGCCGTAAGTTCCACTTTTTCACATATTCAATACTTCTTTACATTTTATTGACTGAACACTAAATTAAATCGATTGCTAACATTAAATATTGTAATACTTCAGATAGGAATGGAGTACTGGGCGAGATGGGCGCATAGAGCACTATGGCATGCTTCTTTGTGGCATATGCACGAGGTTAATTTGCAAATCTACACTACATTATTAAACAATTAATAAATAAAGATTCTTGTCAAGTTATTTCCCATCAACCAAAATATTGACTCTTGTGATTTGTCAAAAAATATTTGCAGTCACACCATAGACCAAGAGAAGGACCTTTCGAGCTGAACGATATTTTTGCCATAATCAATGCTGTTCCAGCTATAGCTCTTCTTTCATTCGGTTTCAACCATAAAGGCCTCATCCCTGGACTATGTTTCGGCGCTGTACGTGTTCTCATTTAACTACCCTTTTTATTATTACGACAAGTAAAACTGGAGGAAGAATTTATTAATTAATTATCGATTAGGAGAGACTAAGAAGGATTAAAGTAGTCCAAAAAAAGTAATGAAATAGAGAAACATGTGGTCCTTTTTAAATGCAGGGATTAGGGATTACAGTATTTGGGATGGCCTACATGTTCGTTCACGATGGATTAGTTCACAAGAGATTCCCCGTGGGACCCATTGCCAACGTACCTTATTTTCAGAGAGTAGCTGCAGCACATCAGGTAAGTAACGAAAAGTTCATTGGACTGTAGCTTTACCCTTAAATCTTATTTTAATCACACTTGGCACCATTCACCCAATCAAATTAATATTAAGTTGACTGGTCCTTTGTGTTTAAATTATAGATTGTGCGTTAACGAATTCTGACAAATGTGATCTTCTTTGATTTTGATGTCTGGGGATTCAGCTTCATCACTCGGACAAATTTGATGGGGTCCCATATGGCTTGTTCCTAGGACCTAAGGTGCTACTGTCTCCCCTTTCTTTTAGCTCCGCCGCATGAATTATGAAATGTAGTTAATCTAATTTGATCTCTGTCTTTGTTTTATTACACAGTACAAGTAATATAATAGGAATAGATCATGGTAATAGTAGATAGAGGCTGACTATGGATTTGATTGGTTATTGGTGCAGGAATTGGAAGAAGTAGGGGTACTTGAAGAGTTGGAAAAGGAAGTCAACCGAAGAATTAAAAGTTCGAAGAGATTATGATCAAAGATACTACTCTATTTGATGAAATGGACTTGTATTTAGGCTCTAGCCCATTAATGAAAAAAAGATAGAAATGTGTATATAAGTATAATATAATACAACAAGCTTAATGTGTGAAGTCCTTGTCGTCTTTTTTTTTTAGTATTCGCCAAACCAGACGAATGATAATTTATTTAATACAATCTTGTAAATTAGAGTTATATGGTATGGTGGTAGCAGCACTTCCATTTGTTAACGTGCCTAATTCGCTTGTGCTTGTGCTTGTGCCTGTGTCTGTGCCTTGCGAGTGGGATTCTGAGGTGTTGGGTTTGGCCGGTACACGTCGAACACCACGAAAAAGCAGCGACTCAATTTTCGTCAAAGATTTGTGTCATTCACACAAATATTTTAAAAGAAAGAAAAATAATAATAAAAAGCCATGGCTGAGGTTATCTTGAATTTATTAAAAAAAAATAAAAAATTTATGAGAATTTATTTCTTTACGAAATAATTATAAATTGATATAAAATTATCTTTTTTGCTCAATCTAAATTTTGAGAAAAGAAGTGTACATCATGCTCCAATTATTTCTTGTCACGTGTTAAATTTATTTTATTTTTATTACTTTTTCTTATTTTATTAGCTAAAGGTTTTTTTTTTTTCCTTTCCTCCTTCTTCAATCGTTTATGTTTGCCTAATTCCAACCCTTTTCTCCTCTTCGCTATAATTCTTTGATGTGGGCACCGTTATCATCACCTACAACATCATTTTCATCATGTCCATCGTCAAATAACCACCAACTTAAAATTAAAATTAATATATCAAATTAATTTTTTTAAAATTAAAAATTACTATCAAAATCTTCTGTATGTAAACCCTGTGCCCACACCAAATAATTGTGCCCAAATTAATATATAAATCTTGTTGGGTTCAAATTAGTGTGAATGAGAAATGGAGGGAAAGTGTACTTATTAAGGTAAGTATACTTCTCCCACATTGGTGAGAGAAAGCAACTTTATTGTATTTATATTGAGTAACACTTCTTTAAACTGAGTAAGACTTTATTGAAAAGCATTTTCTTGCTTCTAAAAACTCCGTATGATCATCTACTGTTGAGTGAGTTCGATGAATCAGAAGGTTTGAGGTACCGTTACATTCTGATTGTGAGTCATTTTATTCTGAGAGGAAAAATTCTGCAATCTCGGGTGCTTGAGGAAAATTAATTCCTTAAGGACACTTCGTGAATTCGGAGGACTTGTTTCTGT
The DNA here is from genome assembly GCF_002878395.1 of Capsicum annuum. Lineage (NCBI taxonomy): Eukaryota > Viridiplantae > Streptophyta > Magnoliopsida > Solanales > Solanaceae > Capsicum > Capsicum annuum. The sequence goes on from NC_061113.1 coordinate 221,038,117, forward strand.
CTTGCTTCTAAAACCTCTGTGTTGAGTGAGTTCGACAAATCAGAAGGTTTGAGGTACCATTACATTCTGATTGTGAGCCATTTTATCGTAGGAGGAAAAATTCCCCAATTTCGGGTACTTGAGGGGAATTAATTCCCTAAGGACACTCCATGAATTCGGAGGACTTGGTTCTGTCTTGCTTCTAAAAACTCTGTGTGATCATCTATTGTTGAGTGAGTTCGACGAATTAGAAGGTTTGAGGTACAGTTACACTCTGATTGTAAGTCATTTTATCCTGGGAAGAAAAATTCTGCAATCTCGGGTGTTTGGGGGGAATTAATTCCTTAAGGACACTCCGTGAATTCGGAGGACTTGGTTCTATTTTTCTGCTTCATCTTATTTCTTTAAAATAACACACTTCTTTGATAGTTCATATTGAACTTGTGTTGAAGATGCTGAAAGCTTCATTGGTGTTCTTGAATTAATCTTGAACTTGTGTTGAATTGTTTGAGCAACATACAGATTGTGTACCCAAAACAACAATCTTAAGGAATTAATTTTTCGTAATCTGTATTGTTTGATTTCTGGAGATTAAAGCTTTATGCTTTCTACTCTGTTTGAACTTAACAAGTGATTTGAAGAAATAAAAACTTCATCACAAATTGAAGGTCATTCAGTTAACGATTGGAAGACATAAAAATTTCAGCGTTAAATTAAAAACAAGAAGTGTTTATAAGTTGCTACAAACTTGTAATTAGTATATTTTTATGCTAAGGTTGACTATCTTTTTGTGACAGGAAAAAAAATAACTACAGGCGATCATGTAACTGAAGGTGTGGCAAGTGTGGCAGCAATGAGTGTTGCTACAACTAATCGCACAACTGCGCCACCTGCTATGGCACTAGCGGAAAATGCCAGAAAATTTTTTGGAATTGATTTTAAGTGGTTACAACAGGAGATGCTCTTCTATCTAACAACCTTATGTCTATCAGAAGATGCATCAGAAGTGCTCGAAGAAACTTCGGACAAGGAACGGTTCATTGTAATAGAGGCGTGGAAATATTCTGATTTTCTATGTAGGAATTATATCCTAAGTGGCCTCTAAGATGACTTATACAACGTTTACAGAGGAATGAAGAAATCTAAAGAATTGTGGATGCTCTGGAAAAAAAATATAAGACTGAGGATGCGGGAACCAAGAAGTTCTTTGTTGCACGATTCCTTGAGTACAAAATGATTAACAGCAAGATTGTCGTTTCTCAAATATAGGAATTACAAGTCATTATCCACAATCTCCTTGTTGAAGGTATGAATTTAGTGAATACCTTATTTGAACATGTTAAAAATGTTCTTAATGTTCACATGAACTTTGTTGTAGGTTTAATTGCAAACGAGACATTTCAAGTTGCTGCAATAATAGAGAAGTCGTCACCTTTGTGGATAGACTTCAAAAATTACTACTAACACAAATGAAAGAAGACGATAGTCGAAGACCTCATTGTGAGGTTACGCATAGAGGAAGATAATAAAGCCACATAGAGAAGGTCGAAAGAAAATTCTGCAATGGGTGGAGCTAACATTGTAGAAAAAAACTCCAACAACTCGAAGAAACGGAAGAAAGCTGGACAGTAAAGTTATCAACCTAAGAAGAAAATCAAGGGGAAATGTTTTAATTATGGCAAGATTGGCTACAAGTCAACTGATTATCGTGCACCAAAGAAAGGCAAAAAGAAGGATCAAACGGATTTGGCTGAATCCAAAAATGAAATGGACGATCTATGTGCCATGCTTTCTGAATATAACTTGGTGAGAAATCCTCGAGAATGGTAGATGGATTCTAGTACCACCCGTCACATTTGTACAAATAAAGAGTTGTTTACTGCATTTGCTCCGTCTCAAGACGAAGAGAAGATCTATATGGCAAACTCCACAACTACAAAAGTTGAAAAGACAAGAAAAATCTGCTTGAAAATAACGTCAATCAAAGTGTTAGCTCTCAACAATGTCCTTTATATATCGGAGTTAAGAAAGAACTTGATTTCCGTATCACTTCTTGAAAAAATGAATTCAAATGTGTATTTATTTTCGAAAAAATTATACTTAGTAAAGGAGAAGTGTACATAGAAAAAGGCTACCTCACTGGAGGGCCTGTTTAAATTGAATGTAATGACAGTTGAAATCAATAAAAGTTCTGCTTCTTCTTACTTGATTTAGTCTAATGAATTGTGGCATGAACGATTAGGATATGTCAATTACAAAACATTGTGAAAACTGATTAATTTAGAGTTTTGTCAAACTTTGAGTGCAATAAATCAAAATGTCAAACGTGTGTGGAATCAAAGTATGCTAAACATCCATAAAAATCTATTGAAAGGAATTCCAATCCCTTAGATTTAATCCTCACCGACATTTGTGATATGAAGCCAACACCATCTCATGGTGGAAAAACGTATTTTATAACTTTTCTTGGCAATTGCACTAGGTATTGTTATGTCCATTTGCTAAACGGTAAAGGTGAAGCAATAAATGTATTTAGGCAATATAAAACAGAAGTTGAAAATCAATTATAGAAAAAGACCAAAACAATAAAAAGTGATAGGGATGAAGAATATGAATCTCCATTTGCGCAAATATGTGTAGAGAATGAAATTGTCCATCAAATACGACCCAATATTCACCTCAATCTAATAAAATTACGGAAAGAAAAAATCGAACCTTAAAGGAAATGATGAATGTCTTACTATAAGTTCAGATTTACCGCAAAACTTGTGGAGGAAGCTATCCTTATATCTAACCGAATACTCAATAAAGTGACTCATAGTAAGACACAATCAATTTCATATAAAAAATGGAAAGAAAGAAAACCCAACTTGAAATATTTCAAAGTGTGGGGGTGTCTAGTGAAAGTTCAAGTTCCTATGCCTAAAAGGGTAATGATAGGATCCAAGAGAGTGGACTGTGTGTTCATAGGATATGCTAAAAGTATTAAAGCATGTCGATTTTTGGTTCATAAATTTGAACATTCGGATATCAATGAAAATACGGTAATTGAATCAGATCATGCTGAGTTCTTTGAACACATTTATCCATATAAAACTAGACATGAACAGTCTAATGGAAGGTCTAAAAGACCTCGAGATGAACCAAGTGAGGATGCACATAATGATGAGAATCCAAGATGTAGTACACGTCAAAGAACGTCAACTTCGTTTGGATCAAATTTTGTAACATTTCTCTTAGAAAATAAGCCTCAAATATTTAAAGAAGTGATGTCGTTTTCAGACTCATTCTTTTGAAAAGAGACAGTCAATAGTGAGATTGAATCAATCTGGAGTAACCATATGTAGGAGTTGGTTAATCTTCCTCCAGGAAATAAACCTTTAGGTTCTAAATGGATCTTCAAAAGGAAAATAAAAGCGGACGGTACAATAGACAAATACAAGATAAGACTGCCTTGATTACTTTGACATACCCACCTATAATAAGACTAACGTCAATTTGAATGTTAATTTCCTTGGCGGCGGTATATGGTCTTGAAATCTATCAAATGAATGTGAAAACAACAATCCTAAATGGAGAATTGGAGGAAGAAATTTACATGAAACAACCTGAGGGTTTTGTGATTTTTGGTAAAAAAGAGAAGGTGTGCAGATTTTTTAAGTCACTCTATAGACTAAAACAAACACCTAAACAGTGGCGTGCAAAGTTCAACCAAACCATATTAGCAAATGAGTTTAAGATAAATTAATGTGATATATGTGTTTACATTAAATACACTCCAAATCACAAGGTCACTGTTTGTTTATATGTGGATGATATATTGATCATCAGTAGAGACATTTCTGACATAAATGTGATGAAATGAATGCTTAAGAACAAATATAATATGAAAGACCTTAGAGTGGTGGACGTGATCTTAGGAAAAAGAATCCATAGAACTCCACAAAGGTTGGCGTTGTCACAGTCTCATTACATCGAAAAGGATCTTGAAAAATTCAAGTTTTTGGAATTTGGTATTGCCAAGACTTCATTGGATGTGAGCTTTGTACTTCAAAAGAAGAGAAAATGGCCAAAAGCCGCCCAACCTTTACCCCAAATTCCAACTACACACTTATTCTTTGCAGGGGTCCTATGAACCCCCTGAACTATTTTAAAGTGGAATATTTACACCCCTAAAATCTTATGCCCAGATATTGTTTCAGGCAGTGAGCTACACTCGCTGCCACGTCATTTCCATGTCATTTTAAAAAAAAAATTATCTAAAAAATTAATTATTTTAATTTAATTATTTTAATCTCAATCTATTTTCACCCTTTCTCTTCAACTTCTTTTCTTCAATCTTAATTCATTTTTTTCCTTTCTCTTCGTCTTCTTTTTTTCAATCTCAAAAGCCAAAATGAACTCATTAAATTTTCTTTACTTTCTCTTTCTATTATTTTCTTCAATTTCATTTAACAAATTTGGATTGCTGGGGTGATTTTTCATGGAATGGCGTTGGAAATTTATGATTTGGAGGTCTCGCGAAGCGTCGCCGCCGCCGTCGGAGTCCGCGACTGATAGCATATTTTTCGATCTGAAATTAGAGTCAATTAACACACTCTTTTTTGGGACTTCTTGCTGGGTTTTGCTCGCCCCAGGAAAGCGCATCTTTTGGCATTGGTTGTGCTCCGTTTACCATTGAACAGCGGCGATACCGCCTTCACCGAAGATCGCCAATGGCGGCGCTAGCGTCGAACTCAAATTCGCAGCGATTGGGGCACTATTTTTTGGGGATTTTTGTTGGGGTGAGCTCGCCTTGAGGTAGCGCTCCTCTTGGTACTGGTTCGTGACCACCAAAGTCGTCGGAGTGATGTGCGATATTGAGATTGAATGTTTGCGTGTTGTTTGATCTTTGTTGTCGGTGAATAATTACTCATGTTGGTTTGTTGGCGATTCTTTGGTTATGAACTGTGTGATGAAGTCGAAAATAATAAACAACATCGAATTTGAAAATTTTCGACAACCTTGAAGTGAAAAATAATGACCATATCAATTATTAAATTTTCGACGATCTTAAATCCGGAAACAGCGAACAATACCAGTTTCAAAATTTTCAACGACCTTGAAGCCGGAAACAATGAACAATATCAAATTTAAAATTTTCAATGACCTTAAAGTCGGAAATAATACAGAATTTTAAAATTTTCGACGACCTTGAAGTCGGAAATAATGGGCAATACCCATTTTAAAATTTACAAAGACCTTGAAGTCAGAAATAATGGACAACATCGATTTTAAAATTTTCGATGATCTTGAAGTCGGAAATAATAAACAACATCGAATTTAAAATTTTCGACAACCTTGAAGTGAAAAACAATGAACAATATCAATTTTTAAATTTTCAACGATCTTAAATTCGAAAACAACGAAGAATACTAATTTTAAAATTTTCGATGACCTTGAAACTGGAAACAATGAACAATACCAAATTTAAAATTTTCAATAATCTTAAAGTCGGAAACAATAGAGAATTTTAAAATTTTCAGCAACCTTCAAGTCGGAAACAATGGACAATACCCATTTTAAAATTTACGACGACTTTGAATTCGTAAATAATAGACAATCTCAATTTTAAAATTTCCGACAATCTTGAAGTTGGAAACAATGAACAATATCCATTTTGAAATTTTCGACAAATTTGAAGTTGAAATCAATCGATTTTGAGCTTGGAGATAAGAAAAATGATAAATTAATTTTCGATGCCATTGATGAGTTCTTGAATGCCATTGTGTGTAAGAAGAAGAAGAAGAAGAAAGAAAGAAAATAAAAAGAAAAAGAATAATTAAAAATAAATAAAGAAAATAAAGAAATATTAAAAAAATTGTTCTCACTCTCTTTAAAGAAAGTGAAACACACTCTCTTTCCATGTCAGTATTCAGGAGTGTAAATATTCCACTTTAAAATAGTTCAGGGGGGTCATAGGACCCTTACAAAGTATAAGTGTGTAGTTGGGATTTGGGTAAAGGTTGGGGGGGCTTTTGGCTATTTTCTCTCAAAAGAATGAAGGTGAAAGTGACTCACAGTTAGACTATGCAAGAGTGTTGGAATGTTTAATTTATATCATGAATTGTACATGACCAAACATAACATATTTTATTAGTAAGTTGAGTCGGTACACGAGTGATCCCAATAAAACTCATTGGATGACAATGAAAAGAGTTTTGTGGTATCTTAAATACACTCAAGACTATGCTTTGCATTATAATAAATATCCTGCGGTACTTGTAGGATATAGTGATGCAAATTGGATCACGAGTGGATATGTATTTACTATAGGTGGAGAAATAGTCTCTTGAAAATCGTCCATATAAACATGTATTGCTCGCTCCACAATGGAATCTGAGTTTATTGCATTAGATAAAGCCCGTGAAGAAGCAGAATGACTCCAAAATTTCTTGAAAGATCCTTGTTAATAAAGGCCTATTCTCTAAGCTCTCATGAAACCAGGACGTGTTTATAGTTAAAATGAACAAAATCGTGAGAACTATAAATGGTAAAAATTTGGTTGGATGACATGTGTTGTCTAGGTATACATTAAAACTCGACGGTTCAAAGATATCAAATCTACCAATTGACCGAGTGCATCTGATGCATGTTCACTACGAAAAGTTCAAAGGGAAAACAACTTATCCAGATGCAATCAGTTTTTGCTTGCTGATCACATACTTGTCCGTAAAGTTTTATAAAGAATAGTCATTCCCTATTCATGTGGGGATTGTTGGATTCAAATTAGTGTAAATGGAAAATGGAGGGAAAGTCTTGGAGGAAAAGTGTACTCATTAATGAAAGTATACTTCCCCCACATTGATGGGAGAAAACAACTTTATTGTATTTATATTGACCAACACTTCTTCAAGTGAATAGTGAGACAAGAACCAAGAGGTGCCTCGCGTCGTTATTGTCGTCGTCATCGCCCGCTTGGCTCGTCTCAAGATTCAGATTCGAATTCGAATTTGGATTTGTCAAATGATCAATGAGATTAATTTTTAAGACAAAGTTTATTTGAAACTTGAAAAAAACAAGTGGACATTATTAATCCGAAAATCTAAAGAAAAATGAAAATAATTTTTTTCTCCATATCGCGCCATGCAGAAGTATGCAAAAATGTTACTAAAAAAGGATACACCCCTTCGAGGAAAAAACACACTGTTTCAAAAAAAGAAATGACTGTTTGGTTGGTTGTGACTGTTCAGAAAAGACATACTATTTCGAATTGACAGATGCAATCAGTCTTTGCTTGTTGATTACATACTTGTCCGTACAGTTTTATAAAAAATAGTCATTCTCGATTCATGTGAGGATTGTTGGGTTCAAATTAGTGTGAAGAAAATGGAGGAAAAGTCTTGGAGGAAAAGTGTACTCCTTAAGAAAAGTATACTTCCCCCACGTTGGTGGGACAAAACAACTTTATTATATTTATTTTGAGTAACACTTCTTCAAGTGAATAGTGAGGCACAAACCAAGAGGTGCCTCACGCCGTTGTTGTCGTCACTTGCTCGACTTCAACTTCGATTTTGGAAAATGATCGATTGATGAGATTAATTTTTTAGACAATATTTATTTGAAAGTTGGAAAAAATAAGTGAACATTATTAATCCAAAAATCCAAAGAAAAATGAAAAGACACACTATTTTGGGAAAAAGAAATGACTGTTCAAAAAAGACATACTGTTTCGAATGAACAGACATAATTGTTCCGAAATGATACACCTTTTCGATGAACCATTGCTTCCTTTCCGAAGGGGCACTTCATGACTATATAAACCTGCACTTTTTCCACAAGTTGAACGAAAAAAATTCTACATTGAAAAATATTTTTTTGCTTCTAAAACTCTATGTGATCATCTAGTTCGACGAATCAGAAGGTTTGAGGTACCGTTATATTCTGATTGTGAGCATTTTATCCCGAGAGGAAAAATTCGCATCCTCGGGTACTTGAGAGGAATTAATTTCTTAAGGACACTCTGTGAATTCAGAGGACTTGGTTCCATTTTTCTGCTTTATCCTGTTTCTTTAAAATAACACACTTCTTTGATACTTTATATTGAACTTGTGTTGAAGGTGTTGAAAACTTCATTGGTGTTCTTGAATTAATCTTGAGCTTGTGTTGAAGTGTTTGAGCAAACATACAGATTGTGTACCCAAAACAACAAATCTTTATATGGAGTTAGAATGAAACTCTCAAAAAGCTAGATGCTTCCTTTGTTTTTGAATTCATGAAATTCAATTTAATAAGTTTTGATCGAATTGTGTAGATTTTTTTAGATAAAATTTTAAAATTGAAGAAACAAATTGAAACAAGAGCAATAAAGGAAGGTTGATAAAATTGTAGAAAATTTAATGGCTTGAAATGGCGGAGAAATGTCTATGGAAACTGATCTATGAAGAAGAAAGAAGAAAGAGGAAAGAATAGAAAAAAATGAATAAGAAAAAAATTCAGCAAGACAAATAGAAATGTAAATTTTATAAAAGAATTTAGTAAAAACAAATTTATAATCGTTTTTTGAGTTGTTCACGCTTTCAAAGACAGTGCGTACATTCTCTAGGACAGTGGCGGATCTACCCTTTAGATAGGGGGTTCATCCGAACCTCCTTCGGTAAAAAATTATACTATATTTATATGGTTAAAATTATTTTTTATGTAGATATATTAGATGTTGAACCCCCTTCGATTAGTTCGTATGTACACTTGTGAACCCCTTTAATGAAAATCGTGGCTCCGCCACTGCTCTAGGATAGCTGGTAAAAAATAAGTGTAATAATAACTTTAGAATTGTTCTCTGGGGTAATAGGACACCCGCAAATGTCTTTTGTAAATTCATAAACACTTCAATGACGACTTTGTCTTTTTTCTAAAAAAGAATTATGTCATTATAATGATTTTTAATTTCGTCCAAAATTTTAATTTATATTTATAGATTTATTTTACAAATTTGCCTATAATTATGTATTAAATGACGACATTGTATAAATATATTTTACATTGAAAATGATAATTTAATTTAATCAAATTTTAATATAAATATATGAATATCGAATGATCAATCAATCAATGAATAAACCTCTTTCATTTCATCTTTTGTCGGTCTTTCTTTCCTTTTTTTTTAATCGATCTTTGTCATGATTTCATGTGTCATAGACAATTATAAATGTGAAATACTTTCTTCCACAAGAGATTTTAAGTGATTTTTTTCAAAAAAGGACTTTTGTATTTTTCAATTTTGTATGAGTATTTTTTGGATGAAACATAGAGAAATGCGCAGTAAAATTTCGTAAGATTCAAGCAGTAAAATTTCATATAGTTAACTCACACTTGTTTTATATGAAGGCACATTCGTTGGAGAGCATTTTGTAGAAATTGTCTTTTTTTTTTTAATAATTAAGTAACTTTAAATAAAAACATTAATTAAACATCCCTAAAAAGCCACTCAACAATGAGCCAGGTGTCGTCTCAATATTCTTCTAGGTGGGCAAATACACCTGCAAAAGCAAGAAGAAAAAATGTCAATTCAACTTTTGTCAACTCAAGTGAGTCGATAATGGTCTTCCCTCATCTCTCCATTATTATCAATTTATCTTTATGTCAGTTGCCAAATGTTGTTTCCTTACGAGTTTGATTTATTTAAAGTGAACAACAAATTAGAAAAGGCTGTTTTTGGTACTGCGTTGATTTAGGTGCATTTGCTCTAGCATAAGTGCTAATGTATAAAATTGTCACTCTTTCACTTTAACGTCTAATCATCTCGTTGAGTTTGTGAGACGAGGTAAAATATCTCATGACTAAGTTTTGAAATGAAAAATGTTCCACGGTATTTTATTTTACTTCATAAGTTAAATAAATTAATTTGAAAATTATTATTCTAAAATTATATTTTTGAGATGATTTAGTTTGTGAATCAAAACTGTATAGATGCATGGTTGATTGAAATGCCCACCAAACCAAGTAAAGGGCACAGCAGTATAACGAACATATCGCTACCAAATACCAATATAACCAATATTACGCGTTGTTAGGTCCAATAGTACAATAAAGTTGGAGTGGATATTTTTGTAATAGAATTATGGCAAATATATATTTGTATTGGTGTTTCTTTTTGTTCTTTATGAATTATGATGGTGCGTTTCATATGTTGATGCCGACCAGGTGGTCGAATCCGAAAGGCACATGCACAAGATTTTGCCCTAACCAAAACTTCATAGATTGGTTGTCTTGTTTACCACTTTTCTCCTTTTTAAAGAGGATATAGATTCATTGAATCAATTGATCGATGAATAGGGGCTTAATACTGCATTTTGGCAAGTAGACTTGCAAGTACATCATAGACGATTATAGTGGAACGAATAAAATTATTTAATTTTTAATTAAAGATTTCGTGTTTAAGCGTTCATAATGAAAAGAATTATGATCTAAAAGTGTAATTTCTCTCTTAATGAGCTTTACTAGCACAAATTTGAATTAGTTGAAATTATAAGGCAAATATCAAATATTTAGTGGGAAAAAGCTTTAGAAGTACATGCTTCAAACTAACTTCATCCTTGCATTCCGACTATTAAAACAAGAGTGAAGTGTCAAAAACATACCTAAAGTTTTTTATTTTTGAGTTTTATACCTATACTATTGAGTTTGTTAGAAACATACCTAAACTATCACTCATTAGTTTGAGAAACAAACTTTCAAAAGAATAAAAAGATTTAAAACATGAAAAAAAAAAAATTATTAGCAAAAAAGAATAAAAATATGACACATGGAATGATTTTTAATGGATAGACTCAAATAAAGAGTTTGTAAGCAAATATTTGATGTAGTCAACTTTTAAGTATGTTTCTCATACTAAAAGCCATAATTTATGTGTGTTCCTTAAACTAAAAGTAATAGTTTAGATGTGTTTCTCATGCTTCCATTAATTTTAATGTGAAACTAAAAAAAAGAAATAGTTTAAGTGTGTTTTTAATATTCTACTCTTAAAATAATTACCAATACTTGGTATAATAGAAGTTCTTGGAAAAAACTTTTTAAAGACAATATTTTTCACCACTTTAAAATACTTAATAAAATAAATACTTTAATATGAAGTCATAAAATTTTATACACTATCAAATCACTTAAAAGTTTATAATGAAGCACATTTTTATAATTGTTATACACCCGGCAAACAGGAAAGAAATAAAAGGCCTCCGCAACATTATTGACATTTGACTCCTCACGCTATATTGCCCTAAATATCGTGGGAATAAAGTGATTAAAATGGCCAATAATAGAGCTATGTTCTAGACAAGTTTACTTTTTTGGGAGTTGACCTACTAAATTTTATCGTAAAAAAAGGGCCGCTTATCAAATGCCAGGTGGTTATGTATTAACAGTGATAACTAACTTATTGTTTAAACAATTCTATTTATGTATTATCCCTCCACCATGAACTAACAGATAAACGTCACTTTGTCACACTTTCCACCAATCAACAGAAGGATATCGCACTGTCATCTTATCACCAAAGTACCATTTTAATTAATTAATTAACCCCCCAGAAAATGAAAAAGAAACCAAAATAAAATAATAATTCGAGTGATAACTAAAGGACCAGCACGAAATGATATTATTTATATAATATACAGATAAAATATGTTGTTACATTTAAATAAAGTAATGACATTGTAAATTTTCTGTATTTTTACCAATCCGGCAATTTCTTGTATAGACGATAATATATTAAAATAATAATTGTAAATGATAAAGGCACTGAAATTTGAAAATTGACTGACTTGTCGAATTGTGGAAGGGTAACCCTTAATTGAATTGTTCTTCGCTATTCACAGGGTATGATCAATAGAAATACTAGTTTACATATTTTAACAATTGATTTTCAAAATTTTCACTCCGTATCCACATTTTGTATATTCATTTTTTAATTTTAAATACCATGCTATAACAGTCTAATAAATAACTTTAATTAATAACACAGAATCCCACATTTTAAGGGATGCGACTAGTTAGAATACTTGCGGATTCTTTGAGTTAATAACTTAAATGGTCACTGAACTTACGATTTTTTTCTCGAAAAGTCACTTAACTTTATTTTTTAGTCCAAAAGTCATTCAACTTAGGGTTGTTCTCTCAGAAAGTCACTCAACTTTGATTTTCATTTCAAAAGTCACTAGGTATGAATATTTTACTTAGGGAAAATACCCTATTACCCCCCTGAACTATATCCAAAACGGCTGTGACACACCTCAACTTTAAAGGAGTCCTATTACCCCCTGAACTAATTAAAAGTGTAATTTTGACACCCTTAGTGCCTACGTGGCACACACGTGTGCCTACGTGGACATTTCAGTGTGTTGTGCCATGTATGTGCCACATAGGCACTAAGCGTGTCAAGATTACACTTTTAATTAGTTCAGGGGGTAATATGACCCCCTTTAAGTTGAGGCGTGTCTCTGACGTTTTGGGTCTAGTTCAGGGAGATAACAGGGTATTATCTCTTTTACTTATAAAGTCACTTAACCTATTTAATTATTTGTTTTAATTTAAATTTTATTTAAAACCAAAATTCTAAAAAAACTAAAAAAATATTTGAACCATATTTATTACATATTCTCATGTTTACTTTATATTTAACCCTCTAAAATTTTAAAATATCCTAAATAGTTTATATCAGTTCACTTATAAATTATAATGTTAATATTAATTTTTAAGCTTTTTCGAATCATATTCATTTAGTTGATTAGATTTAATTAACTTTCAACGTGATACTTATTTACGAAATTGATTTTCAATCATAATGCAATTTTTTATATTACCACTTGTATAATATACATATGCATCAAATAAATACAATGAATTCTATTCCTAATAAGTTGATAAAAAGGATCGTTATAGATTTTAAACTAAAATGATATGATATAAAACATTACCAAATGTTATTAAACATTTGTACATTATAATATATACACCGCAACGAAGTAAAATTACCCGCAAAAATTGTACAGTCAAATAAGTGTGGTTTTAGGATATTAATTGATGATCTGTATGACTATATACACTTTATAGTATAGAGTAATCGTTAGACAAGAAAATAGTAGTAAAATCAAAATTCTAAGAAATAAAAAAGATATTCAATTAAACCATTTAAATGAATTTTGGATATGGTAGGATCACTAAATTGATTGTTTAAATGAAAACCTTTTTTATTTCGTAAAATTTTTGTTTTAAATAAAAATTACATGATATCAAATTTTAATGAAAAAAATTAATTAAATAGCTTTAGTGATTTTGTGAGAAATGAATTCATAGTTGAGTGACTTTTGAAGTAAAACTTAAAGTTAAGTGATTCTCTAAGAAAAAACTCATAGTTAAGTGACTTTTGAAGTAAGAATTAAAATTGAGTGACTTAGAATCAAAGTTGAGTCATCATTTGAGTTATTAACTCCGGATTCTTCTTAGCAAATGCAAAATTTATGTCACCATCCCTGTGTATATTCTCACAAGCCAGATGAATTATCTTATTTTGACAACCTAAAAATCTCTCGAGGAAGATGTAAAGAAGTTTATCTTTGTAAATCAGGATAAGCTAAAACCCGACTCAATAAATATTTCCAACTATTACTTTTTCTATATCTTCTCTCTTTTTCTATCGACATCTTGATTTTGTTACGTTGAAATCACTATTGAACAAAACAAAATGCAAAAACCGATAATCAAAATTAAAAGTGGTCGGTCAATTTTTGGGAAATATTTATTAAATAAAAATCGCTCAATTTGAAATCGATCGACACCAACTATTTTATTTTCTTAAAAAAGAAAGAAAAGTTGAAAAATATCAATCGAATTCAGTCGGTTTCGCTTTATTGAAATACGTATAAATATTTTGTTGCTTTTGATGAAATACCATTAGTATATATACAATTATAGGTCTAGTATTCAATAATTAAGACCACAATGGCAATGTTGAAAAATTGTAAGATATTAATTAATTTAAACTAATAAAATTCACACTTGTTTCACAAAATTAACGTAGGAGAGATTGTTAACCACAAGGAAGATTATGTTAAGAGGTTAAACCTGAAAGGAAATCTTTAAAATTATTTCAATACTAAAATATAATACTATAACTTTTCCATGAATATTATCCGGAATTTAGGGATTTGCTCGTTGAAAAAAATGTTGCTGATGCAGATGAGATAACAGACTTGTATGTAGGAATATTATATGGTTTTAGAGCATGAGATTTGAGTAAAAAGTTAAGATACGTGAGGAATAAAATTATTTTTAATTGATATATTAGGGATTTTGTATTTGATATGGTTTTCAGTATACTACTAATACGTTTAGTGTCCGGGATACTCTACTTCTTAGGAAGTTTTTTTTTTCACCATTCCAGAGGCTTGGTGAAGACATTGTTTGTTTTCCGGTCAAAATATCATGTGTAACAAATTTTAAATCTTGACTTTGAAGAATTACATATTGGACAAAAAAGTGTCAAAAATTCATTAGCACCACTGCTCCTTTTGGGGATGATTAATGGTCTTTATTTTTTTCCTTTCGCATTGTAAGTAAAATAAATAAATGATTGAAAAAATAGTGTATCTTAAAATTCTAGCAACCACTATCCACCCCAACATCATTCGTTCACAATCACCAGAATTTGTTGCATTTTAATTGATCACTGAAAATTCGACATTAATTCGTTGGAGATTGCCATCTTTAAAGGTTTTCACTAAAATCTTTCCCAACACAACGATTCCAAAAAAAAAATATATATCCACCCCTCAGGTGTTACATTTTCTTCGGCAGCAGCCCATTCTAGTTCCCTCTTTGATTTGGACCTGGATGACAAAATAGTAATCAACCCGGCCCACATTTCCAGCGGTAAGAAAATTTGAATACTAAACAAACACGAGCAACTTCACTTTGAGCCGCGAATTGCCGCGACTCATCCCCACCTTGAATAATGAAACCACTCGCAATAAAGTCGCCGGCGAATTCCCGGCATTTTTTTTTCAGTTATTCCCAAACAACCACTCTCACAAATTGCCGCCAAATAGTTCAGCGGCGAAAATTGAATCATGGAGGTTGTGGTTTGTCCGCTCTCAGCTCTTGCTATACTTGCTCTCAAACAAGTATATATATATTATCTGTCACTCACTCACACTATTTACTTTCCTTTTAAAAAAAAAAAAACTTGATGTTCACACCAGCTTTCAACTAAATCGACGGGATATTCGACACTTCCAATCAGTAACAAATGTCACGTAATCATGGGCAACTCAAATATATTCGTAATCTAAAGTCAAAATCAAATAGAGACCTTAAATTCTTAAGAAAAATATTTTAGTAAACTCTACTTTTAAAAATTATATGATCGATTTTTAAATATTTTTTTAATTAATATATAATTAATGTATTTAATTTTATATATCAAACTTCTTTCTATAATTATTTTCTTTTATATATTTTCTTTTTAAATTTCTAATATATTATTATTAAAAAATGAGGCCCCTCAAAGGTGATCGCTTATTTTCTACGATGTATAACTGCTCCTGCATGTAATGCAGTCCACCAAGGTGAGGACGGATTGGAAGAATCCCTTATTTTTTTTTTTTTGTGTTGAAATTTAAACCTGAAACCTCTTGTTCCCAGCCTAGTTCTTTGGCAATAAGCTACATACTAAGCTACATCCTTGGATGCCAAGCTACATACTAAGCTGCATCCTTGGATGCCTTTTACTCGCATGCTATTTATATTTGGTGGCAAACTGTTTTTATTTTCTACAACTTTATGAATTGTGATGTTACTTTCTATGGAGTTCCAGAAATGTAAAATTTTATTTGCCAATGATTATGAAAATAATGTATGAATTAAGACACAAATTGAATGATTGAATTAAGACACAAATTGAATGATTTGACTATGTTAGTCCGAAATCCTATTTATTTTTTCTAACGGATGGAGTAACTTCTTCAATTTCATAACATAGCTCGTGATACCTCCCTTAACTTTTAGGGATGAATTTTTGGCTGCAGAAAGAGAAATAATCTTTGCATAAAAGTGCTCATAATTAAGTACAACATTTGATTAGCAACATAAAACTCAGCAAACACAATACAGTTAATGCATAATACAACATTCAGTTTGTGATATATAACTCTGCATGCAACATTTGGTTTCTGATATTAAATTCTGCCTTACTAATACCAACTTATATTTTGCGAGAATATTTGTATAATTAATGTGAGATGGAATATGAAATAAGATTACTACAAAATTAACAACATATCGAGGCTAATCCGACAAATGGAGTTTGAGAAAAGTAAGATGCGTGCAGATCTTGTCCCTACCTTTGTGGGTTAGGAAGACGGTTTCCGATAAACTTTCAGTTTAAAAGAAGGTAAGCTATTCATAGAAGGGTTACAAGAAGGAATGTGAAAGAAGACTACTAATAATAGGTGGCTAAGAGTAAATGTTAGAGTACGTAGCTTACTGATTGCCTTATTTTAGTCTAGCAATTGCCTATTAATGGAACAGGTTAACTAACGTATTTCTATCTGGCTAAAACAGTAAGTAAATCACATAGTGATGTTTACGTGGAAAACACCCGGATCAAAGAGGTGGAAAAAACCACGACCTGTACCTTTACAAGATTTAACCCCAACTCCACTAAAACAACCAAGCCTCAACAATCAACAAATTACAAGACTCTTGTAAACTAGGAATTAAACTCTAACTCCTATTTCTACAAAACACAAACCTTCACAAGGTGAGTGTTCCCAAGTCTTCGAGTTCCGCAACTTGAAGACAATAACCCTACCTCAGTTTATACTCCACTGAGACTAGAATTGAACTCACAATACAACTCAAAACCAATCCTAATACATAAAGTCTAAGACTCCTTAACTCTAAGTATTTAGAACAGGTTCAATGATGATATCTTCAAGATGGTGAACTGCTCAGATAATTTGTCGATGTGTTGCTTTCTTTGTAAGTGCATGAGTGACTAAGTGAGTCACTTCCTCGATATAAAAACAACTTTGCAAAGAGTTTTTCAAGTCATCAGTCATCTATCTTCCTTTGGACTCTTCAACTCAACAGAGTTTGTTGTTTATTCAAAGTCTTTTTTTCAACCCAATCTCCTTAACTGTGTGAAACTCTTTCTTCAGCTTATCTTCCAGTGTTTTAATCAATCACCACTTCTTATTTCACTCGTGATCAATCATTACTATTTTATTAAGAGAGCTTATCCATTCCTGACTTCAAGCTAACTTATCTGTATCTCCTAGTGAGATCAGTTCCCCGTCTTCATGAGATTGGACCAACTTGAGTAACATGTTTCATTTACATGTCAATTTTCAAAACTTCATTGATCTAACAAATTTCCCATTTTTGATGATAATAAACCACTGCCGTGATGCAGTCATTATATTCCCTGAAACACTTAGTCAAGAGAAGGCACTAAAATGAAGCAGATTAGTCATTAGGTTATAAACATTTGCACAACTCATCTTCTCCCTTTTGACATCATTGAAAAACTGGTTCAAGATAAACTGAAGACTAAAAATAGACGTTTAATAATCTATAACCACTGGGGCTATCACTAAAACACACAAAACATGAAAGAAAAGACAAAGAATGTATGTAAATTACGCAAAGACTGAATAGTAAGAGCAAAAATAGCCATTTCATTAAGCTTCCACCATATAATACCATGTAATTATTTCAAATCAGCATGAAGAAATAGACAAAATAGTAAGAACAATAATCTTAGGGCTCTAAGGGTTGGAGGAGGTGGAAGGGGAAGATGGAAGCAACTGGGCCTACGAACAGTTTCCACATTTTCAACTCGCTCTCAAGCAAGTTTAGCCTGAAGAGAATCAATTTGAGCCAGAAGCATCACTCTCTCAGCCTCATGATTAGCCTGAGCTGCGATCATTGCAACATTCTTCTCAGCAAGAGCATTTCTGGCACGTTGAAGAGGATTATCAACACTCCCTATAGAAACAGGTAAGGCCATGTGTTCCACTGTGCCAATGATATCCTTTGTGGTTTTTAATGACCACACTTGTACAAGCAATAAGTAATCCTCAAACATTGCAACCAACCAAAACTTATATGGTAAAGTATGTCCTTTGGCATCCTTTATAAGGATTCTCTGCATATGTATCAGTACCCAAGCGCACACGCAAGTGTACGTGGTCTACCAAGTAGTAAAGTGGCCTTCAAGAAAGCCGAATATCAATTCCACATGGACTTGTGTTAAACAAATATCCAATTCTAGTTTAACGATTGAGAAAAAGTAAACAAGAAGGTTTTAGAATTGTAAACTAAAAAGAAACTAAACTAATGCGGAAAAGTAGTGACTTAGGATAATCAATGGGTAGAAACCTAGGGTTAAGGCTTACGAACAATCACATTACGTTATTGAACTTCATTCGTTAGATTGCTTATCTTAGTTGTTAATTCGTAGGGTTAATTGCATGATCATAGTCTCCCGACCTCTAACCATTTACCTAAATTGGACATTACAACTACATCATTGAGCGGGGATACAATAATCCAACTAAGTGTATTAAGCTATCATCCTACGTGTGAATTAAGTAAGGCTTCTAAGTACATCCCTGTCCTAGATGCTAATTTAAATTCATTATTTCATAAAAGAACAAAAGCCATACTTTGTTCATCCCTATATTCTATTTCCCTATTCCCTCCCTCGAGTTTAAAAGGTAGACAATTGATATATTTTTAGGGTGATAAATCTATCAAATAGTAAAATCAAAGATGAACACACAACCAACAATGATAAGCAAAATTAAATGAACTTAATTCAAAATAAAAGTATTCATGATCTTGGCCTTAACTCCAAAAAGGGAGTTTAGCCTTTAACTGAAATATTCATCATCCAATTTCTTGGATTGATGATACAAACCATGAAAGAAACTCAAGTTAAGATAATAAAACCCTAAAAAACGTGTATAGCAGCCTCTAATTGTCCAATGACGTGTGTAAAAATGTGACAAAACATGTGTATATATAGTTAGCCAAGCTTTATCCATGTAAGAATTGGATTTGAAGTTGAAATTGAGCCCGGGAGTAGAGGGGGCGCTGCGGGCACCATTGCACCGCTCTGGAGGGGACACCACGGGCTTCATTGCATCGGAATAAAGCCTATATCGCGGGAAAATTGCGGGGATACACTATTTTGGGTGCCTTTTAAATATTTTGGTGTGTTGCGCGCGTCTAGAGGCCTTTCCACGCATCCTCACTCTCCCAGGACATTCCAGGTGTCCAATTGAGTCCAAGTTGTGTATTGTGCTTCTATTGATCCATTCCAAACCTTTTTGAGTTGTTTACACTTGATTTGAAGCTTGTATATACTTTATATATCATCATAATCTATTCACCAAGAATCATATAGTATAAAACACAACTGTTTAGAATTTAAAACAATACAACATTCAAGACGGTGAACTAGAAACTCGAGCTAAGACTAGGCTCCATTCACTTTGATCTTTAAATTATTGTTTTGACTCTTGGCTTGATCCAATTGACCCTTGCACATTATAAATAACTTTTTCCACATATAAATACACTATCAAACTATTTGGAGCTCATTTAACACATTAGAATCCATCGATATAGACTAGACAAGCACCAAGCTCAAGCTAGTAACACTAGTTTCCTCGATTGAATTCTAAATGATCCATTTAAACCTAAATTTGTTTGAAAACACCTTTAAATATTGTAATTACACACTTGAACACTTAGATTCTTATTTATATCATTATCACACATAAAGCACACGAATTACCCTCAAAACAAGGTTAAATAAGCTAGAATAGTAACACTAGAATGTATAAATACACCCAACATCACCACCCCACACTTAAAGCCTTGTTGTCCTCAAACAACTCTTAACTCTAAGCATCATAAGCTAAGGAGACTCCACACTTCTATTACATATAAGACACTCAAGCTAGTACTACAACGACTACACAGAATGCAAGTTACTACACTAAGCATGTTACAACACAATTGAAAGCTCAAGAACACTACTCCAAAATATCCTAACCTCAATAATAGACTTACCAAGTGGAAAACTCAAGCATATTGCTCAATAAAGGACATCATACAAATCACCCACATTCATCAAACATGCCCTCACAATAAGAGAGTTACCTATAATCACTTACAATAATGCAATTTATAACAATGGGTACAAGAATCAAATTCCGCTCACTCTCACAAGGAATTCACAAGTCACGCACAATGAACCATTAGCTTGCCCTTAGTGCAGTGCTCCACTAATATCAAAATGTTGAAGATTAGGATTAAATAGGTATATTTTGGATTGTAATGTAGGCTAAGGGACGGGTCGAAACTATTTTAGGAATAGTAACTAACCTCTCTAAGCACATCAATACATCAGTTTTTACAATTAAAGCCAATCTCCAACAACCAAATTACACCTTTTCCATCCACCTATATCTTTTGTTTTACTCTATCTCTTTTAAGTGTTTTCATAAACATATGGTGGAAGTATTATTTTTCTTTTATTTTTTGTCTTTTTCGTACTCATATAGCGCTACACACCCATATGATAGCCACCCTCAACTTAAGAAATTTGCCTTAGTTGAGGTGAATAATGTCCAATAAGGAACAAGGACAAAACAGGTTCATTGTAATACACATGGGAACTTTTCGTTCAAACAACTTTGCTACTCCCAACCTTAACAATTAATACACCAATAGCTAACACTCAGGGGCCTCACTTTCACCTTTTTCTCCTCTTATTTTTCAAACTCCGTACTTACTAAATTTTATATTAAAGCACTTAGGAGCTTTTTGGATCAAATTCAGGTCTATAAAAGAAGGGATTAGGCAATATATGCGGCTAACAAAGAAAAAGCTAAAGGCTCAACGGGGCTTACTAGGATTACGCACAAAGGTACGCCAAACAAAGGTATAAAATAAGGCTATCAAAGAAATACCTAAATTATCTCCTAAACTCACATTCTTTATTTTGCTTTACACATACCGGGCATGTTTTAGATATCACACGCTATAAGGAATATATAAATATCTCACACGCACATGGAACATGCTCAACTCACATAAGATCATCATAGTTTCTTAACCAAACAATAGCATGAATTCAAAAATTAAGCCAATAAGAACAAGAGTCACAAACATGAGCCTAGGTGGCTCAAAAGTAGTAGTTCACTCAATTCAACATGCCTTTACAATCAAAACACTTCCACCCTGCAATTTAAAATAGCACCAACTCAAATATCTTAAATTTTTTTTTTAAAGTGAGCCTAAAATTGAGAATTTCCCCACCCCACACTTAAAAATCTACTTTATCCCCAAAGTGAACTTTAAAGTAAGAGATAGAAATACTCCCCGAGGCTTGTAGGCCTAGCTAGTAGCATCTTTTGCATTTATGGGATCGACGGGACCCTATACTTAATCTTTGCCATGCTTCTTAGCTCAGGTTTCTGGTACTCAGACTTTTCATAAACCTGCAACTAAATTAAAAACAAAAACTACATGAAATAAAAATAAAAAATTGAAAATAAAACATACCTTAGCTTGGGTTGCCTCCCAAGAAGCGCTTAATTTAGTGTCGCGGCAAGACCGCATCAACTTTTTTCTCCACCTTGAGAATATAAATTTTACCCCCAACTTCGCATCCATCTTTTTGCCTCTCTCATAGGGAGCTGGTACAAAGATCAAGGAATCGAGTAATAGAATGTGCGTGGTAAACTACTCAGCCTTGAGGTGAGGTGTGTTTTTATATTGCTTATTTAGTGTAAAATCAAGAATATAGGATTCTTGTTCCTCATCATCACACTCTTCCACTATTTCAAATGATTCCACAGATTAGACATCATCTAAACATAATATATAAAAGTGCTTTGAATGAAGCCCAACCAATCCCACTTTAAAATTTACACTATCCTCAACACCCTCACTCATATTCCCCTTCTCAATTTTAGTCTCAAAAGAAAGATGATAGTTAAGTGACTGCGATTCTTGTGTTTGCTCCATAAATTGGCTAGTATCATCTTTATATTTTTATTTTCTTAGCAACTGTGGACATGGTGGTGATGGTATTTCCTGAACTTGTTTAACAACTTCATGTTTTGAGTACTCAGATTTCTCAAATTATCAATAACTTTGTCTGCAATAGGTTGGGAAGTTAACTGTGCATCTATCTCCTTAGTTGTCGGTTGAGCATTGCCCACGAACATGACTGAATCAGGATTTAAAGCACACATATCTGCAGAGTGATACATATTTCCATAAGCCATACACTAACTCGTGGTCTGCTGCATAGGTCGCAAATAAGTAGGTCCCCTCCAAATGCTTGGATAAAAAAAACTCAAACAATTTGTTTGATTTATTTAGCCTTAACCTCGAAAAGGGATTTTAGCCTTTAATAGAAATATTCATCATCCAATTTCTTAGATTGATGATACAAACCATGAAAGAAACTCAAGTTAAGATAATAAAACCCTACAGAACATGTAGAGCAACCTTCAATTGTCTAATGACGTCTAAAAGAGTGTAAAAATATGACACAACATGTGTATATATAGTTAGCCAAGATTTAGCCGTGTAAGATTTGGATTTAAAGTTGAAATTGAGCTCAGGAATAGAGAGGGCACCACGGGCACCATTGCACAGCTTTGGAGGGGATGACATGACTCTATTGCACCAGAATAGAGCCTGTGTCATGGGCAAATCGTGGTGATGCACTATTTTGGGTGACTTCTAAATCTTTTGGTGTGTTTCACGTGACTAGAGGACTTTCCACGTGGCCTCACTTGCCCTGGACATTCTAGGTGTCCAAATTAAGTTCAAGTTATGTATTGTGCTACTATTGTCCATTCCAAACCTTTTTGAGTTGCTTTCACTTTATTTGAAGATTGTATATCCTTCATCTATCATTTATCATCTTAGTCCACCCACTAAGATGTTCTTTTCCCTTGCATTTTCCTTCGTGCATCTTAATCATCAGTAGTAAATTCACTTCTCACTTTCTTGACTTTTTCTTTATCTTCCAACTTCATTGGGATAGTTAGACCATCAATAATTCTGTTCCACAACTCATATTCTTCTCGTTGAATGAACATTTTCATCCTAGATTTTCACCAAGTAAAATGAGATCCGTCAAAGAGTGGTGGCCTAGTAGTGGATCGACCTTCACTGTAACCTGTAGGTGGTGCGAAATTCATCATAGTGATCTATTCTTAGGTGTTAACCTTATTTAAGATACCTCACTCTGATACTACTTGTTAGAGTACGTGCCTTACTGACTACCTTATTTATCCTAGTAGTTGCCTATTAATGGAACAGGTTAACTAATGTGTTCCTATCTGGATAAAACAGTAAGTAAATCACACAGTGATGTTTAAATGGAAGACACCTGGCTCAAAGAGGTGAAACATTCATGACCTGTACCTCTACAGGATTTAACCCCAAACTCTACTAAAATAATTGATCCTCAACAATCAATAAATTACAAGACTCTTATAGACTAGGAATTAAACTCTAACTCCTATTTCTACAAAATACAAACCTTTCCCAAGGTGAGTGTTCCTAAGTCTTTGAGTTCCCCAACTTAAAGACAATAATCCTGTCTCATTTTATACTCTACTGAGACTAGAATTGAACTCACAATACAACTCAAAACCAATCCTAATACTTAAAGTCTAAGATTCCTTAACTCTTAAGTATTTGGAACAGGTTCAATGTGACATCTTCAAGATGGTGAACTGCTCAGATAATTTGTCGATGTGTTGCTTTCTTTGTAAGTGCACGAGTGACTTAGTGAGTCACTTTCTCGATATATAAACAACTTTTCAATGAGTTTTTCAAGTCATCAGTCATCTATCTTCCTTTGGATTTTTCAACTCAACAGAGTTTGTTTTTTATTCAAAGTCTTTTTTCAACCCAATCTCCTTAACTGAGTGTAACTCTTTCTTCAGCTTATGTTTCAGTGTTTTATTCAATCACCATTTCTTATTTCACACGTGATCAATCATTACGATTGTATCAAGAGAGCTTATCCATTTTAGTCTTTAAGCTAACTTGTCTATATCTCAAGATAGGACCACATACCCTAATTGAGACCCTAAGATCAGTACCGTGTCTTCATGAGATTGAACCAACTTGAGTAACATGTTTTATTTACATATCAATCATCAAAACTTCATTGATCTAACAATAAAGAATTCTTTTAAAGTAAACAATTCAAGTGTGTATTATTATTGGTCAAATAACAATTGCATAACTCCTACATCATTAGTATTAAGCACATAACAATATATTTATTATAGCCCTTGCATTATAATACATGAACCAAATGACGAATTATTATCTGGACGATTGAATTAGTGAGTTGGTAGATAGTTTAAAATTGTTACTTTTCTTTCTTTATTTAGTCTATTTCCATCTAGTCTTTTGGTAGGATAGATTATAATTGAACTAAATTTGGAAATACACTAGAGGTATGAGGTCAGTGGTTCTGATATGATGTGGAGTGATGCCTTGGAAGAATCGCCAAAAGCTGGTTCCCGAGTGCAAATAGTCCATTCTGAGCTTAATTTGAGAAAGTATAATGGTTCAGTTCCTGATGCCCTTCTTTTTTCAAGTGCTATTCGTGGAAGCAATGTGAAGATTTTACATGCCGAGTCTGTTGGAGTACATATGTGAGTATATTAATCCTAATGTTTTTATTGAATTTCTATTTCCCAAGTTAGACTTGGACTTAGATAGTGGTGTTCTGTTCTTGTAGGTACAAGTGCGAAGCTTGGTTGGGCAGGATCACCAAACGCTACAACCTCATCGTGGTCAGTGGGAGCCATGGTAATCTTACTTCTTTTGTGTTTTGTGGTCGAAGAAAATTGGATCAGGTCATTCATGTGGGTAAATTTGGATTCATATTAAAGGAGATATAATATATAATTATTTATATATTTATATTATTAATTAAAAGAGAAGAGACACAACTATATAAAGAGTTGTATTCCTTTACACAAGAGACTCAACTATTTAAAGAATTATGTTCCTTTAAGATTATAAAAGGTTTTCCTTGCAGAAATCAAAGCATCTTTTCCATTATCCAAAAAAAATTCTCTCATTTTCTATCTGATAAAAACTCACTCTCTTCATTTTATGTGAAGAACTCCAGTGAGAAGATTCCTGTGAAGATTAAAGTGTTCGCCATCAAAGCGTTTGAAGCTATCTTCTATAATGGATACAATTTTATTCTATGGTTTTATATAGTGTAGATCGTCTTTGTATGTGATTACACTTTTTGATTAGTGAAACAATATGAATAATCCTCCAAATTAAGTGTTTGATAAGATCCTTCATTGGTATCAGAGCATAGGGTTTTAATTGTTTCCTAGTCTTTATTTCGCCATCATTGTAGGGATATAGCGTAAAGTGAACATCTGTGTTATTACTCTTATGAAACTATTTTTTTATTTAGAATATTGTTCATGGTACATATTTTGAGTATTTTTTATGGCAACTGTAGTTTCGAAAAAAAAATTATCCATGTGTAACTGTCAGCCATTCATATAGTTTTTTCTTGTTGATGTTCGTAGAACCTTCGTGGTTCAGAAAGTTAAAACGAGTAAAGTTTACTTAAAGAAGTTAAATTTCCTTCTTGTTTTGGCTGAAAATCTTTGATCTTTCAATTTTTTCATTGTTTCTTCGGAAACAAACACAGCGTTCTTGAAGGAGTCATTATTGAGCAGAAGATTTTATAAGAAAAATAATGTTGCTTTTTTTTTTGTGCACATCTATTTTTTTAATTAAAAAAAATAAAAAGGAATGGTTTTAATTTTTTTAGAACTGTTCTTAATTTTTATGTCAACACATGTTGATTGTTTGGACATATGTCATGAATAGTTGACATGCTATTCTTATAGAGGTTGTTTGGTGTGAGATATAAGAGATAAATAGTCTCGGAATAAAATAAAGGATTATTTTATTCCATGTTTGGTGTAAGGTATCAACTAGCATCAAAGTTATTTATTCCATCATTTACATCATAATGATGGGATAAGTTATCCCATATACATGATGTGATAATTAATCTCAGAATAATCGGATAACTCATTTCCAACCAAACGAATAGAGTTGAATAATTCCATTGTTTCTATGGTGAACAATGTCATTATTTTGATCGTCCATGTAGCTCTTTGTTTTTAATAAAAGTTTCATATCAATATAGACATAAAAGTATACATAGATATAATTTGCATGTATACTTGTGTGTATACAGTGTTAGAAGACATGCTTTTGTCTCTAAATATTTATGGTGGTTTCAATTTTTTTTATATATGTTGTGATAAAAAAAATATATATATCTTGGTTAATTTAATTTGTATGGTAGTCAATGTGATGTCTTATTTTTCATGACAAGTATGCATTTATATTATTTAAGAAATATATTTTCAATTGAGTGTTTCTATATTTGTTATAAATTTATGAATATTTTATCTTAAAATTAGTGATTTAAGATAAGTGGTTCTTAGATGATTTATCGTGTTAAATTTATAACATATTAGAATTCCGATGATGATTGGGAACTTAGTGAATTTTCGAATCTGAATCTGATGTGAAATGAATATTGACATAGTTGATTATTTTAAGAAGGAATATTGGCTAAAATAATGTACATAGTTGTCTCACTATACTTTATACCTTTTTAAATCAGTATGTCAACTGATGCAAAGAATATTATCGCCGAACTTAATAAAGGTGATAAGTTTACATTGATAACTATAAAATATAGAGTATGAAAATTCAATATGTCCTGAAAGAGCAAGAGATTCTTGAAGCTCTTAACGTGTCTATGACACTTCCTGAAAATGATGATACCCCCTAACATGTGAAAGATCTTG
The DNA here is from genome assembly GCF_002878395.1 of Capsicum annuum. Taxonomy (NCBI): domain Eukaryota; kingdom Viridiplantae; phylum Streptophyta; class Magnoliopsida; order Solanales; family Solanaceae; genus Capsicum; species Capsicum annuum. The sequence goes on from NC_061113.1 coordinate 221,065,047, forward strand.
AGGCATATCAAGTTTTCAAAAATAAGAATTCTCTTGCTCCATAACGTTGCTGAGCAGCATCAATAATGATATCATGAGAGAATTTCAAAAGCATGATAATGCTAAGGACATGTAGTCTGCTTTAAAAAAAAAGTTTGGTCATACTTCAGTTTCTAAGTTAAGGGTTCTTACTATTAAGTTTGATACTTATAATAAATGCCCTGATCATACTATGCGAAAACATCTTCGCTACATATCAAACATGGTGAGTGAATAGAAAGATGTTGGTCATGTGTTGATCGAAGTACAACAACTTCAAGCCGGGACTCGCTCCTTACCCCAATGCTGGGAAATATGAAAATGCACTTAATCCACAATGTAAGCATCAAAACTCTGAAAAATGCTTAGCGTTATTTAAAATTCGAGGAAGAGCGCCTTGAAGTAGACAATACCGCTATAAATACATATATAACTAATTCAAATTCTAAATATGGACATTATAACAAAGGCAAACATGGTGAATTTTCTCAAAAGAAGGAAAAATAAAATGTCTCAAAGAAGCCTAAGAATAATCAACAAGGAGAGAAAATTATTTTAGCTCTAAGAAAAAGAAAAAATGTGAACATGGCTAAGCTCAAGTGCTATAACTATGAGAATAAGAGACACCTTGCTCGTGATTGTCCTGAGCCTAAAAAGGTATGAGACCTTATTAATGATTTACATAGTGATTTAAATATTTTTCTTTCTACCTTTTTAACTGAATCACTTTCTATATGGATTATAGACTCAGCAGCCACTGAGCACATAATGATGAATAGAGATGCTTTTGTAGATATTCGACGAATCCCACAAAGATCCAAATAGGTGTATGTAGGAAATAATCCCAAATAGGAGGTCAAAGGGATTGGTACCTGCAAACTGGAAATCCATGGTGGATGAATTCTATATCTACATGATGTACTATTTACCCCAACAATACGTCGAAATCTGGTCTCCGTTAGAATGTTGATTAAGTTATGATTTATTTTTTGTTTCATGATCATGATATCGATTTGAATTTGGCCAAGACAGAAATATTGCACTGATTATTTTGTTGATCGATTTTATATATTGGATGTTGTTCAAAGTCTCAATAATAATAATATTAGTTTTTCCTTATTTACGACAACTTCTAATTATGAGAATGATGTAAATTTATGGCTTGCTAGGTTTGGCCATATTGGTTAACAAAGAATGAATCGCTTAGCTAAATAAGGTCTGCTTAACAAAATAGATAAAGTAGAATTGTCTACTTGTTATTCTTGCCTAGCCAGAAAAACTGCAAAAAAACCATTTGGTAAACACACAAGAGCTAATACTCCTTTGCAATTGTCATGACCCAAAAATAAGGTTCATGATGACATTTGTCGTAGTGTACCTTGACAAGTAAGCCTATCATCCAAACTGATACAAAAAGAGGAAAAACAGAAATACCCCAAAGTAAGGCTTCTTGAATGAAGCTGAACCATACAAGTAATCATAATAATTAGGAAAGAACTTATTCAAATTACCAATCATGTCCAAAATCAGGTGTCAATAGTGTAAGAACTACTAATACAGTCTAGGAGTCAAATACATCAGAAAAATAACCACAAAGGAATAATAATTGTCTCTAAATACTAAAAGAGACATAAGTACTATAGAAATATAGAGGTGAACTCCAGACGCGTGAATGTCCAACCGCTATCTTGAAAGATCCAATAATCGCCCGAGACAAGAAAGATGAGGCACACTCGAGCTAGGACTTGCACCGAAAGGGTGCAGTAGGCATGAGTACGGTCCATTTGTACTCAGTAGGTATCATAACATGACCAAGCAAAATAGTAAATAAAGCATACAAAATATACACTAAGGTCGCGTCACCTTCAATCAAAAAATGTCCCATAGTGACAGCCCACACCGCTTGCACTAACAGTTCTAATATATCTCATATATTGCAATATTTCAACAAGATAGAACACAAGTATGGGTTATATCACATATAAGTAGAACAAGGGGGAACATGCATATACAAGATCATCAAATATAAGTAAAAGAAGATAAGACAATTACATAAATGGCAAGTCAATGAAAATACAACACAATATAAACACAATAAAGTAAGTACAGTGTATTGATGATGACGATGATGATGATGATAGTGATTATGATGCACGAGGGCATCGAACAACCTCCGAAATTATTGCATAATCCTTGTATACACCTACGGAGGCAAGCCTTCCAACGCAGGATCCATGGGGAGAGGGGAGTTCGTCAACCCGTATACAATCTATATATCTTATATCTCCTCCCCAGCACATCCTTAGGGAGAGTTTTATAAAGTATTACAATATCTTCTCCCCGACACTTCCCTCTGGAAAGGTTTTATAAAAGGCGTTTTCGGTATTTCTCAGATGTTGCCATAGTGGTACCAATGTTTCATGAATGAGTATGAGATGAGGATGTAATGCTCACAATCAATCACAATGATATATTTCCACAACCAATCACAATGATATATTTTCACAACCACGTGAGCCAATATCCAATAATTATTTTGTTTCATCCATGAATTTTCACATGTCTCATATACCAATAAAGTATGAAATAATCACAATACACCAATTATAACACATTAAGAATTTTAACAACACAATACAGTTATTCACATGTATTCAACGCTATCAATATCACATTGGACCCTACACAATCACGCATATTAGATAATATCTCAATTTCGATAATTTCATCACATATAGATCCCCACACGGGCACAACAAATAGATAGATATTTTTCATGAGTAGTTTCCACCCTTAACATGTATTTTTTACCATCATTTACTACCCATCCCAGTCTGAAAGAGTTAAGCCATAACCTACCTCAAAAGCCAAAACCGGTCCGCTACACTTTGAATCCACAATCTTACTTTCCATGAATGATTCCAAATTTCTCTAAAAATACCAAACTTGGAATCTATGCATCAAAACAAAACCAACAACACCCATATTGACTATTTTTGGTTCGGGATCAAAATGGACCCTCAAAACGGGTTTACAAAAAAAAGGAAAAATAGTAACTTTACTTCAAAACGTGTTCTCCATATTTTTAGGAATTGATAGCTTAAAACCCAAGTCAAATCAACTAAAAAACGAGGTTCAAATTGAAGAAAAACCATTTTTAAGCTATACCAGATAAAATCTTTAAAATCTTGGGTAAAATCAAGAATCAGAGTTGTTTTGAAGGTTAAATTGATAAAAAACTAGTAATTATAAGATAAAAATATTATTCAAGTGAAAAGGAGTAAAATTGGGGTTTAAAATCAAACCTAAGTTTTTGGAGTTTTGAGAAATTAATTAAGAGATTACTGAGAAAAGGGTGAATATTTACCTTAAATCCATAACAGAATTAAGAAATAGAGCTTAATCTAGCTTCCCAAGCACCCACAAGCTTCACTTGTAAGCTTCCATACTATTTTAGAGTTTAACTCTCAAGAAGCAAGGTGAAAGAATGGACAAAATCTAGTTCGTCCTCGAACTAAGTAAAAAAATACCTGAATCAGTGAACATTGGGGATAGGAACTACGCATATCAGACTCAACCTCACAAGTAATCTCACATATAGATCGATATTTCCACTAAATCTTAACCACAGGGATAAATCTAGAGCACATATCCCTATCTAAAATGAAGACCGGCTCCTCAATAAAGGACAACTGCTCATCTAGCTAAACCGATTCACAATGAATGACATGTGACTTATAAAAAATATAGTAGCGAAGAATAGAAATATGAAAAACTAGATAAACAACTGATAGATCAGGAAGCAAAGCCAACATATAAGCAACATCACCAACAATTCGAAGAATCTCAAATGGGCTGATATACCTTGGGCTAAGCTTGCCCTTCTTCCAAAATCTCATCACACCCTTCATGGGTGAAACTCAAAGAAAGACACGATCACCAACACCAAATCTCAAGGCATGAAGTCTAAGATCTGCATAGCAAGTCTTCCTACTCTGATCCGCTCTAAATCTATCCTGAGTGACCCAGACTCTATCCAAAGACTTACCAAGCAAGTCCGTACCTCAAGGTTTCACCTTTGAAACATCAAACCAATATACTGGGGAGCGAAAATGCCTTCCATACAATGCCTCAAAAGGAGCCATATCAATACTAGAATGGTAGCTATTATTAAATGCAAACTCAACTAAAGTCAAATGCTGCTCCAACTGGCTACGAAAATTCATCACGCATGCCCGGAGCATATCCTCTAAAACTCGAATAGTCCGCTCTGACTGGGCATCAGTTTGGGGTGAAATGTTGTGCTAATATCAACCCAAGTACTCAACTCATCCTGAAAAATCTTTCAAAAGTAATATGTGAGAACAAAACCTCGATCTGAAATAATGGACACTGGCACACCATGAAAATGCATAACCTCACGAATATAGATATGGGCCAACCTCTCATCACTGAATGTAAACTGAATTGGAATAAAATAAGTTGACTTGGCCAATCAATCCACATTGACCCAAACATTTTCAGAACCATGAGATGTACGAGGCAAACCAGTCACAAAGTCCACAGCGACCCATTCCCACTTCTACTAGGAAATGGGCAACCCCTGAAGCAATCCACCTGGTCTCTTATGGTTGGTCCTTACCTACTGATAACATAGGCAATGAGTTACAAAATTGATATATCTCACCTCATAACACCCACCATTAGTGCTATCTCAAATCACGCTACATCTTAGTCACACCTGAATGGATGGAATATTTGGAATAATAGGCCTCCTCCAAGATCAACCTAATTCAATTATCCACTCCTGGCATACAAACTCGGCCCCAATCCTCAAACTTTATCTGAATCAAGTGAGGTTTCCTCAACCTCCCCACTAACACCTTATCTTGAAGCAAACTCAGTCTAATATTATCAAACTATTGAGCTTAAATCTGATCTATCAAAGAAGATCTAGTCTTCACAAAAGCCAAAACACGCCCAAGTGTCGAAATATCAAGCTTAACCATCTGGTTAGCTAACGACTAAACCTATAAGGCTAAAGGCATCTCCTTGGTCAAAAGATGAGCCAAGCTACCCATGCTAGTCGACTTTTGACTTAAGGCATCTGCAACCACATTAGCCTTGCCCAGATGATAGAGAACAGTCACGTCATAATCCTTAAGAAACTCAAGTTAGCAGTGCTACCTCATATTAAGATCTCGTTGGGTGAAGAGTACTAAAGGCTATGGTGATCTGAGAAGATCTCACAACAGACTCCATACAAAGAGTGCCTCCACAACTTCAAGGCAAACACAATTGTGCACAACTCCAAATCATGGGTAGGATAATTTCTCTCATGAGGCTTCAACTAACAAGACGTATAAACAATTACCTTTCCCTCTTGCATCAACCCAACACCTAACCCAATACCTGAAGTATTGCAAAAGATGGTAAAATCTACACCCTTTTTGGTCAAAGTCAAAGATAGGAGCTAAAGTCAATAAATTCTTGAGTTGTTGAAAGCTCGCCTCACAAGCATCGGACCACTGAAAAGAAATCTTCTTCTGGGTGAACTTGGCCAATAAAGCTGCAATGAATGAAAAACCTTCAACAAAACGCCGATAATAACCTGCCAAGATAATAAAACTCTAAATCTCGATGGCGAAGTAGGTCTAGCACAATCACAAACAACTTTAACGTTGTTTGGATCAACCACAATACCTTCTTTAGTCACCACATGCCCAAAAAAATAGACTCCAACCAAAACTCACACTTAGAGAACTTAGCATATAATTTCTCATCCCTTAATCTTTGTAGCACAATCCGTAAATACTTCTCATGCTCAATCTCACTCTTGGAATAAACCAAGATATCATCTATAAATACAATAACAAAGAGGTCAAGATACAGTCGAAACACCTGGTTCATCAACTCTATGAATGTGGCAGGGGCATTGGTCAACCCGATGGATATGACCAAGAAATTATAATGACCATATTGAATTTGAAAAGCTATCTTTGAAATATCCAACGCTTTAATCCTCAACTGGTGATAACCAAACCTCAAATCAATCTTTAAAAACACCACAAAACCCTGAAGCTGATCAAATAAATCATTAATGCAAGGAAAAAGATACTTATTCTTAATTGTTACCTTATTCAACCATCGATAAGCAATACATATCCACACAAACCCATTTTTTTTCTTCAAAAATAAGACAGGTGCACCCCAAGATGAAACACTAGGTCGGATAAATCCCTTATCCTAAAACTCCTGCAACTAATCCTTCAGTTCTTTCAACTCTTCTGGGGCAATCCTATATGGAGGAAAAGAACTTGGTGCATGACTCAACATCAATAACAAAATCAATATCACAATCCAGAGGCATACCAGGAAAGTTCGTAGGGAACACATCTATAAACTCACGAACAACACAGATAGAATTCAAGGAAGAAGGTAAAACAACACTAGTATCACAAATATGAGCCAAAAAAGATGCATATCCCCTCTTAACTAATTTATGAGCCTGAATGTAAGATATAATCCTCTTAGGACCCAAATGAAGTGCACTCTTTTAAGCTATTCTTGGCACACCCGACGAAGCTAAAGTCACAATATTAGCAAAATAATCTAAGACAACATGATAAGGAGCCAACCAATCCATACCCTAAATAACATCAAAATCTATCGTATCTAACACAAGCAAGTCCACCAAAGTTTTATGCCCAACAAAAGTTACAACACAATATTAGTACACTTGATCCACTACTAAAGAATCACCCATGATAGCACCCAAGCGCACACGCAAGTGTACATGGTCTTATCAAGTAGTAAAGTGGCTTCAAGGAAGCCCAAGTATCGATATCTCAAGGACTTGAGTTTGCCGCCTATCTAATTCTAGTTCAAAATTAAGAAAAAGGAAATAAGGAGGTTTAAGAATTACAAACTAAACGTAAACTAAACTAATGTGGTAAAGTAATGACTTAGGACAACGTATGGATAAAAGCCCAGGGTTAATACTTACGAACAATCCTACTACATTATTGAACTTCATTCGGTAAATTGCTTTTCTTGGTTGTTGATTTGTAGGGTTAATTGTATGATTATGGTTTCCCAACCTCTAATCCTTTACCTAAGTTGAACCTTAAAACTACATCGTTGAGCGGGGATGTATTAGTTCACTTAAATTCTTTATGAATATCATCCTACATATGAATCAAGTAAGGCATCTAAGTCCCTCTCTGTCCTAGATACTAATTTGAATTCCTTATTTCATAAAGATACACAAACAATACTTTGCTTATTCTCATGTTCTATCACCCTATTCCCTCTCTCGAGTTTACAAAGTTGACAATTGATGTATTCTAAGGGTATCTAATCCTTAAAATAGTTAAAATAAGCTTAAACAAATAACCAATGATGATAAGCAAATTAACAAACTTAATTCAAAATGAAAGTAGTCATGATCTTGGCCTTAACCCCAGATAGGGGGTTTTAGCCTTTAATGGAAATATTAATCATCCAATCCCTTGGATTGATGACACAAACCATGAAAGAAACTAAAGCAAAGAGATATAAACCCTAAAAAGAATTTTTTAGCAGCCCCACAACTCATACAAGACATCCAAAAGTATGTTAAAATGTGATACAATGTGTATTTATAACCTAGGAGTTAGCCAAGTCCTGATAAAAGTTGATTTAGCTTGAAACACCTAGGTGTGGAGTGGAGCCTGCATTGCACCCTATATTCCTTTGGAATGGAGCGTGTATCGCATGCTAATCGGATGCACTCTCTGGAAGTTGTCTTTAAAATTTTTTCTAAGGCAAGGGAGCACCGAAATGAGCTCGCATCGCGGCCTAATTTACTTTAGGACCACCATACGCCTATTGGTTACTATTTTTGGCCTCTTTTGAATCCATTGGTATTTTTTATGCATCTATTGGCCACTTCTTCATTGAGTCATTCCGAGCCTTTTTGAGTTGTTCCCACTTGATTTGAAGCTTGTATATCCTTTATATATCATCATAATCCATTCACCAAGCTTCCTATAACATTAAACAAAACAATTTAAAGCTCAAAACAACACAACATCCAACATGATGAACTAGAAACACGAGCTAAGCATAGGCTAATTTCACTTTGATCTTTAACTCATTATTTTGACCTTTGGCTTGATCCAATTGATCCTTGAGCATGATTAAAAAGTTGTTTCACATATAACTACACATAAAAACTATTTGGAACACTTTAAACACAATATAATCCATCAGAATCAACTAGGCAAACACCTACCTCATGTTAATAATTCTTTTTTTTTGGGTTGAACTCTAAATGAATCTTTTAGGTACAAATTTGTTTGAAACTCACTTTTAATATCATAAACACATGATTTAACACTACGATACATATTTATCTCATTATACAACCATATATCACTTTGAATATCATAAACACATGATTTAACACTACGATACATAGTGGTGCTAGAATGCATAATACACCCAACATCACCACTCCACACTTAAAGCCTTATTCGTCCTCAAACAACTCTTTACTAGAAACTTCATGAGATAGAGCTTCTACACTTCTACTATATGCAAGACACTCAAGCTAGTACTATAATGGCTATACGAAATGCAAGTTACTATCTAAGCATGTTACAAATACAGTTCAAAACTTATGAACACTACTCCAAAACATCCTGGCCTCATGAATTTACTCACCAAGTTGGCAAAATCATACACATCATTCCATCAAATACATCATAAAAATTACCCACATTCATCAAATATGTGCCCTTCACAATAAGAGAGTTACCCATAATCACCCATAATTAAGTAATTCATAACATGATGGGTACAAGAATCAAATTATGCCCACTCTCACAAGGAATTCACAAGTTACACACAATGAACCATAGGTTTGACCTTAGTGTAATGCTCAACTAATATCAGAATGTGAAGTTTAGGATCAATTAGGACTTTTTCGAGTTGTAATGTAGGCTAAGGGACTGGTAGGAACTATTTTGGCCAAGAATAGTGACTAACCTCTCTAAGCGCTTTAATACACTACATTAACATTTAAAACACATCTCAAATAACCAAATTACATTTTTTTTCATCCTCCCATATCTTTTGTTTTTACCCCATCCCTTTTAAGCATTTTCACAAACACTTGGTGGATGTATAGCTTATTCCTTCAAGATTTAATTTTTCTTATTCTCTGTAATCATGGGAATATTTCTAACATTGTTTATATCACACACATCCATCACAAATTAAATATAAACACCAATAACTATTACCTTGGGGGTGTCAATTTCACCTTTTTCTTCTTCAATTTCTCAAACTACTTAATTAATTTTTCATTAAAGCACTTAGGAGCTTTTTGGATCAAATTATGGTTTATCAAAGAAAGGATTAGGCTGCTTATGAGGTTAACAAATAACAGGCTAAAGGATCAATAAGGGTTAACTAGGATAATGCTCAAAGGGTAGGACAAATAGAAGGTATAAAACAAGGCTATCAAAGAAATGCATAAATTATCTCCTAAACCCACACTCTTTATTTTGCTTTACACACACACTGGTAAAGTTCTAGACATCACATGCAATAAGAAATATACAAAAACCTTACATGCACATAGCACACGCTTAACTCAATAGGATCATCATAGACTCCCAACTCAACAATAACACAACTTCAAAATTAAGCCAACATGAACAAGAGTCATAAACTTGATCCTAGGAGTTTCAAAATAGCTATTTACATCAATCAATCAACATGCTTTTACAAAATAAAACACTTGTATCATGTAATGAAAAATAGCACCAACAAGAATATCCCACTTATTCCTAACCTAATTTTTTTTTAATTGAGCCAAAATTTGAGAATTTCCCCACCCCTCACTTAATAATCTACTTTGTCCCCAAAGTGAATTTAAAAGTAAGAGAAAAGAAATACTCCCTGAGGCCTCTAGGCCTAGCTAGTAGCATCTTCACACATAAAAGAGGTCTATATGGCATGTCTATTTTCATATTTTTATGTCTATTACAGTAAATTACAGATTTTGAGATGAATTATCATTATTTTCAATATCAAGCATGATTATGATGATGTTTTGACAAGAAATTGAAGCATGAGTTATTACCCCAAGACTGAGTATTATTATTTCAAGAAAGATGATGCTTTAAGCTTCCTATTATCAGATTATTTACAAATTTTTAGTAAAGCTTTGATCTTTTGATCATCAGATAAGTTTTGGAATCCATTTTTAGATAATTACAGATTACAAAATTCAGATCAACTTCAGATTTTATCAGATAAATGCATAATTGGTTTTAGATAAACCCTTATGCTTGTTTTAAAGTGAATTTCTAATAGAACGGGCTTACAGATAATAAGGAAGTAGTATTTAGCACCGATTGGAAAATATGGATTTAGCGCATCCTACTTCCATAGAACTATGTAGCCAACGTAGGTACAGAATATCAGATTATTCCAATTTCTATATGGATGACAGATTTAGCTTGTGATCGATCGCATAGATTAGGTTCTATTTCAATGGCAATGGTAGAACAGCTCTCCCCAATGTGGGTAAGACGTTGGACTCCATATTAGCTTACATGGTTTATGTCGGTTAGAAGGACCTCCTTTGCAGAATAGTTTTTCCCTAATAGTAAAGACTTTCAAAAAAAGATTAATAGGAAAAGCTTTTAGAAAACTAAGTGTAAAGTCTTACAAAGTTTACTCAGATTATGCTTTACAAAAAGATAATAGTTATAGACTTCAGCTTTTAGATTTTAGATTTTAGAAGTGAGCTTTTTTTAGAATTAGACAGTATGATTTACAAATAGAATACAAGTACAAATTTCAGAACTAAATGTTATGACTCACTAGATTTATAAAGTGTGATTGATTTATAATTCATGGTTTTAGTATTTCAGATATTCCAGCTTATGTGACTCATTTACATTTAGCATGCATTGTTTTATAATTTATGATGATAAGATGATGTTTTACTTATGTATTTCACCCCCATATACTCAATACATCCTCAAAGTACTGATCCACATATATTTCTATGTGCTACATTATCTCATAATGTAGGTTCAGGTGCTTAGTAGTAGCAGCATGAGTAGTTCGACCATCTCCATCTACATCCTACAGTTAGTGAGTCCTCATAGTTTGGGGGGGCTTGTTTATTTAGATTTTGAAGTTTATCAATTTACATGATTTAGTATTCTTTTCAGGCAGTTCAAGTTAGCTGGGGGTTTGTCACAATGACTCTCTAGTTGTTAGTAGTTGAGGCTTGTTAGACTACTAGTTTTGAGTTAGCTTTTTTTAGTATTGAGATCTTAGACATTATTTTAAATATTATTTTCAGACAGTTTTCTGCATTTCACTTAACTTTATGTCTATATTTCTATTACTATGAAATTCAGATTCAGTAGTAGGCAGATAGGGATAGCTTAAGGCTACTCGTAGTCTTGAGCACTTTGTGACATTTTGGAACTAGGTTTCAGGGCATTACAAACTTGATATCAGAGCCTATAATTATTAAGAGTCCTAGGAATTCATGCAATCTGCGTTACGTAGGGTCTTGATCATGGGTGTGAAGTGTGCCATATTTATGAGCAAAAGACTGCAGAATATTCTAAGGAAATCATCTCTTTATTTCATGATCTATCGTGATTTTAGTATCTCTATATACTTTTAACATGGCTCTTATGTGACAGTAGAATATGCCTTCTCAACGAGCTAACACTCGCAGAAATGATAACCATTCTCCTCAGCCCATTGATTCTTTGAATGAGAATGTATCCCATGCTGAGTGTAGGCTGTCTTTTAGGCATTAGCCTAAGTTGTGACTGCTAATGTTCAGGGCAACCATCAGAATCAGGCTGCAGTTCTACTATAGCAGAATAGGGATTTAGTAGTAACTAGAATTAGAGACTTCATGAGAATGAATCCGCCATAGTTCTTTGGGTCAAAGGAAGGTGAAGACCCACAACTTTATCTAGATGAGGTAAAAAAGATCTCCTAGATTATGCATGTTTTTGAAGAAGAGAGTGTAGAGTTAGCATCCTATAGATTAAAGGAGGTAGCGTATGATTGGGTAGTGATGTGGAAGAATAGTAGAGGTAAGAATGCTATCCCTATGAGTTGGCAGGTGTTTCAGGATGATTTTCTAGATAGGTTCTTCCCATATGAGATAAGGAAAGATAGGATAGAAGATTTTATGAATTTGAGGCAGGGATCGATTATAGTGAAGGAGTACTGCCTTAAGTTCAATAAGTTGTCTAAGTATGCCCCTGATACGATGGCTGATCCTAGGTCTAGTATGGGTAAGTTTGTTACATGAGTGTCTAGATTGGTAGTCAAGGAGTGTAGGACTGTCATGCTCATTGGAGACATGAATCTTGCAAGATTGATGATACATGCTCAACAAATTAAGGTAAATAAGTTGAGGAGAAGAGAGAGAGGGAATAAGAAGGCTAGAATAGGATAGTTTAAGTATGGTTAGAATAAGTCACAAGGAGGAAACTATTTTTAGTTTTAGAATCGTTCATCTATGCCAGCACCATCTTCAGCTATTGCTTCTGCTCCCAGAGGTAGACAAGAGCAGTAGGGTAAGTCTTTTATGTCCATATCTCAAAATAGTGTGAGTGGAAGGACCAGTTATCCTCCATGTGCTAGGTGTGGTACAAGTCATCTCGAGGGGTATTTAGCAGGACAAAAGAGATGCTTTGGTTGTGGTAAGTTGGGTCACAATATTAGGGGTTGTCTGCATGCTAAGCAAGGAAACAGATATGTTCGTCCCCAGACTCAGGCTAATAGTGAACCAGCTTCTTTAGGTCACCTAGTCACTCCTCAGGGCGCATCATCCAGTACCTATGGCGGTCAGCACCAGAATTAATTTTATGCTTTACCATTTTCCAGGAGCAGGAAGATTCACCAAATATTGTTATTGGTATACTTCGTGTCTTTTATCTTGATGTTTATGTATATTTAGACCCTAGTTTGAGTTTCTCTTATGACCCCATTAGTTTTAGTAAATTTTGAGATAAGTTCTAAAAATATCCCTAAGCCTTTCTTAGTGTCTACCCTAGTGGGTGAGTCAGTTATTGCTAAACAGATCTATCGAAAGTGTCATATCACTGTCCTTCATAAAGTTATGTTAGCAGACCTAATAGAGTTAGATATAGTTGACTTTGATCTTATTCTTTGTATGGATTGGCTTTATTTTTGTTATGCCTCTATAGATTGTCGCACCCAAGTTGTGAAGTTTCAATTTCCAGATGATCCAGTTTTTGAGTGGTCAAGTAATTCAGTGTCTCCCAAGAGTCATTTTGTTTAAATTTAAAGACACTAAGTCTGAGACTCCAACAATTCAGTCAGTCAGTGTAGTTAATGAGTTTCTTGATGTCTTTCTCGAAGATTTTCCAGGGGTACCTCCCGATAGGAAAATATAATTTTGTAGTGACCTTCTTCTAGATACTCAACCTATTACTATACCTCCATATTGTATGGTTCCCGCTGAGCTTAAAGAGTTGAAAGAGCAACTCAAAGATATTTTAGATAAAGGTTTTATAAGGCCTATTGTTTGTCCATGGGGTGTTTCTGTCCTATTCATGCGAAAGAAAGATGGTTCTCTGTGTATGTGCATTGACTATCATCAATTGAATAAAGTCACAGTCAAAAACAAATATTCTCTTCCTAGAATTGATGACTGATTTGATCAACTCCAAGGTGCAAGTAATTTCTCTTAGATAGACCTTGGATCCAGCTATCATCAGCTTAAAGTAAGGGAATATGATATTCCAAACATAACTTTCAGAGCTCGTTATGGTCATTTTGAGTTTCTAGTCATGTCCTTTGGACTAACCAATGTCCTAGTAGCCTTCATGAACTTGATGAACAGAGTGTTCTAACAGTATTTAGACATATTTGTCATAGTCTTTATCGATGATATCCTTGTCTACTCTCGTAGTGAGGATGATCATGCATACCATCTTAGAATTGTTTTACAGACTCTTAGAGATCACCAGTTGTTCACCAAATTCAGTAAATGTGAATTTTGGCTAAGGTCGGTAGCTTTCCTTCATCATATCATTTCTAGTGAAGGTATTAGAGTTGATCCCCAAAAGATAAAAGTCATAAGAAATTAGACTAGACCTTTTTCCCCATCAGACATTAGGAGTTTCTTAGGTCTAGCTGGTTATTACAGATGTTTTGTTGAGGTCTTATCATCTATTGCATCTTTTATCTCTAGACTGACCCAAAACAAATTTAAGTTTCAGTGGTCAGATTCCTGCGAGAAGAGTTTTTTGGAGTTGAAGACTAGACTCACTTCAACCCCAGTTTTAGCATTACCTATGTTATAGATGGTTTTGTGGTTTATTGTGATGCCTCAGAGTTGGTTTAAGTTGTGTTTTGATGCAGAGAGGTAAGGTCATAGCCTATACCTCTAGAAAGCTTAAGCCTCATGAGGAAAATTACCCAACCTATGATCTTGAATTAGCTACTGTTGTGTTTGCTTTGAAAATCTGGATGTGTTCACGAATCATAAAAGCTTGCAGTATGTGTTTACTTAGAGAGAGTTGAATATCCAACAGATAAGGTGGTTAGAATTGCTAAAGGATTATGATATGAGTGTATTGTATCCAGGCAAGGCCAATGTAGTGGAAGACACCATTAGTAGACTGTCTATGGACAGTATTGCTTATGTGGAGAATGATAAGAAAGAGTTAGTTTGAGAAGTTCATCGATTAGCTTGATTGGGTGTTATGTTGGTTGACTCAGTTGAAGGGAATGTTTGGGTTCAGAGTAGTTTTGAATCTTTCCTAGTTTCGAAAGTAAAGGAGAAGCAAGATAAGGATCCTATTTTGGTCAAACTTATGGAGTCAGTTAAAAACCAAAAGGTAGAGGTTTTATCCCAAGGGGGAGATGGTGTGTTAAGATAACGGAGTAGATTGTGTATGCCTTGTGTTGATGATTTGAGGTAGCGGATTATGGTGGAAGTGCATGATGTGCGTTATTCTATCTACCCTGGAGCCACCAAGATTTATCACGACTTACGGGAAATCTATTGGTGGAGTGGTATGAAAAGAGATATAGCAAAGTTTGTAGCTTAGTGTGCAACTTGTCAACAGGTTACGGTATAGCACTAAAGACCTGGTGGTGCATTGCAAGAGTTTGGCATCTTTACTTGGAAATGGGAAGAGGTGAATATAGATTTTGTGACCAGTTTACCCCATTCACATCATCAACATGACTCGATTTTGGTTATTGTAGATAGATTGACTAAGTCAACGCATTTCTTGCCAGTTCACACGTCTTACATAACTAAAGATTATGCTAAGTTTTTTATCCGAGAGATAGTCAGATTGTATGGAGTTTCTTTGTCCATCGTCGCAGATAGGGGTACTCAATTTACCTCCCAGTTTTGGTGAGCCTTTCAGAAGGGTCTTGGTACCCAAGTTCATCTTAGTTCAACTTTTCATCCACAGACAGATAGTCAGGAAGAGAGGACCATTTAGACTTTAGAGGATATGTTGAGGGCATGTGTTCTTGATTTCAATGGTAGTTGGGATGAGCATTATCCATTGATTGAGTTTGCTTATAATAACAGTTATCATGCTAGTATTCAGATGGCCCCATTTGAGGCTCTTTATGGGCAGAGATGTAGATTGCCAATTGGTTGGTTCGAAGTGCGTGAGGCCACTTTGATTAGGCCAGACATGGTGTTTAAGGCCATGGAGAAAGTTCAGTTGATTTAAGAGAGATTGAAAGCAGCCTAGAGTCGTTAGAAATCTTATGCAGACATAAAAAGAAGAGATCTTGAGTTTGAGGTTGATGACCTTGTGTATTTTAAAGTTTCACCCATAAAAGGGGTGAAGAGATTTGACAAGAAGGGGAAACTTAGTCCTAGTTATATTTTTCCCTTCCTTATTTTAAGCCGTATTGGGAAGGTAGCGTATGATCTTGAGCTACCCGTAGGATTATCCTCAGTTCATCCAATGTTCCATGTGTCCTTGTTGAAGAAGTGTATGGACGACTCAACTGTTATAGTTCCTTTAGAAACTATAGATATTCAGAATAGCCTTTCTTACGAAGAAGTCCTAGTAGAGATTCTTGATTATTAGATTCGTAGACTAAGGAACAAAGAAGTTCCCTTGGTCAAAGTTCTGTGGCAAAAATCAGTCCGTTGAGGGTACTACTTGGGAAGCAGAAGTAGAAATGCATACCAAGTATCCATATCTCTTTTCCATGAACTCAGATTCATTTGAAGGTAATAGTTTCCCTTTATTCAGTCCTTTTCCAGTTTCAGATTCAGCTATATAGTTATTTTCATAAGAATTCATCCACTAACAAATCAGTTCAGTAGCTCATTTTGTTGAGATTCAGTCATACATTTTATTTTAGTTGTGCATGATAGCTTATAGCCTCAGATTCTTTAGTATTTTTAGCTTATCCAGTCATATTCTAGGGCGAATATTCCCAAGGGAGAGATATTGTAATTCCTCACACTTTTTTCTAGCTTAAATTTGTTCCTAGAATGTTAAGAAATAACTTTCAAAATAAAAAATATTTATTTGGTATGGTTTTTTCCTGATTTAGACTCCCATTTTGTGGGAAATTTAATAAGCTTTCCATCGATACCAAATTTGCCCAATTCCGATACTCGGTTGAGGAGTTAGAGCATTTTTAAGTTGACAGTGTGCCACCTGGGCACTTAGTGCATCGCAGAGGTGAGTAGAATAATAATTGTAAAATTCCAGTGGCCCTCCGTGATAGCCCCATATTACGAAGAGGGCCAATTTCCTAATTTTTGATTTACAGTAGCCAAACGCAATATTGGTGCGTCACACCAAAGGCCAAAATGGCATTTCTATAGGTCACCACGATGGTGGTGCATCGCGTTGAAGTTTCAGGTCTCAATTGTCAAAATTCAGTGGGACAACACAATAGCTCCGCGTTGCAGAGACCCCCAATTTCCAGTGAGCCACTGCGATAGTGGCGCGTCGCGGTGACCCATTAAATTGGGATTTTCAGTCTTCTTTTCCAGCTCTGTTTAGAAGTTTATAAAAGGGCATTTTGGTCAATTCCCAAGGCCCCAATCCATCCAGAACACAAGATTTATCATATTCAAAGCACTGTGTGCTCATTATTCATCATTCTTCTCAAAAGAAAAACCCTAGAGCTTTAAAACCTCTTCTCCAAGAAATCAAAATCCTTCATTGATTCTCTAAGAAAGCTTAAAATTGAGGATTTTCAAGGCAAGATAATAAAGAATCCATCTCCAAGAGCTCAACTAGGAATCAATAATTCAAGTTTCTTCATCTAATCATCTATCAGGGTATGTGCGGTTTATGAACAAGGATCTTCTTCCATCCTTATCCAAAACCAAGATTTTACATTTAATTTATATGATTTTGAATGATATTACATGAGTTTTGAATTAGGGTTCATACCAATTATTGCTATTTACAAAGTTATGAGTTTTTGAAATATTTTGAAGATGAATTGCATGTCTATTTTCATATTTTCATGCCTATTGCAGTAAATTACAGATGAGATGAGTTATCATTATTTTTAATATCAAGCATGATTATTATGATATTTTGACATTAAATTGAAGCATGGGTTATTACCCCAAGATTGAATATTATTATTTCAAGAAAGATGATGCTTTAAGCATTCTATTATTAGATTATTTACAGATTTTTAGTAAAGCTTTGATTTTTTGATCATCAGATAAGTTTTGGAATCCACTTTAAGATTATCACAAATTACATAATTCAGATCAGCTTTATTTACAAATTTTATCAGATAAATGCATAATTGATTTTAGATAAACCCTTATGCTAGTTTTAAAGTGAATTTCCAACAGAATGAGCTTACAAATATAAGGGAGTAGTATTTAGCATCGAGAGGGAAGTATGGGTTTAGTGCATCCTACTTTCACAGAACTACGTAGCCAATGTAGGTACAGATTATCAGATTATTCCCATTTCTATATGGATGACATATTTAGCTTGTGATCGATCGCATGGATCAAGTTTTATTTTGACGGAAAGGGTAGAACAGCTCTCCCCAATGTGGGAAAGACATTGGACTCCATGTTAGCTCACATGGTTTATGTCGGTTAGAAGAACCTCCCTTGCAGAACAGTTTTTCCCTAATAGAAAAGACTTTCAGAAAAAGATTAATAGGAAAAGCTTTTAGAAAACTAAGTGTAAAGGCTCACAAAGTTTACTCAGGTTATGCTTTACAGAAAGATAATAGTTACAGACTTCAGCTTTTAGATTTTAGATTTTAAAAGTGAGCTCTTTATATAATTAGACAGTATGATTTACAGACAAAAAACAAGTACAAATTTCAGAAATAATTGTTATGACTCACTAGATTTATAAAGTATGATTGATTTGTAATTCATGATTTCAGTATTTCAGATATTCCACCTTATGTGAGTTATTTACATTTAGCATGCATTTTTTTTTTATAAATTATGATGATGAGAGGATGTTTTACTTGTGCATTTCACCCCCATATACTCAGTACATCCTCAAAGAACTGATCTACATATATGTCTATGTGCTACATTGTCTCATAATGTAGGTTACTTAGCATCCATCTTTTTGCCTCTCTCATAGGGTGGTGGTACAAAGATTAAGAAACTGAGTAATGGATGATGCATGGTAAACCACTCAGCCTTGAAGTGAGGTATGTTTTTATGTTGCATTTTTTTTTTGCAAAATTAAGAATATAGTATTCTTGTTTCTCATCTTCACACTCTTCCACTATTTTAAATAATTCCACAGACAAGATATCATATAAACATAATGTAGAAAAGTGCTTTGAATGAGTCCCACTTCAAAATTTATACTATCTTCAACACCCTCACTTTTATTCACCTTCTCAATTTCAGTCTCAAAAGAAAGATGACAGTCTAGTGGCTGCGATTCATATGGCGGTGGTGGCATCTCCTTGACCTTTTCAACAATTTCATTTTCCGAGTACTCAAGCTTCCTCGAATTGTCAGCAACAGGTTGGGAAGTCAACCCTGCATCTACCTCCTTAGTTGTCTTTGGAGGTTCTTCATTGAGATCTATACCATTTCTCAAAGTGATTGCAATTATTTGTCCATTGTTACTTGAAAAATCATCTTGAGGTCTGGTATTATGTACCTACTGCACTTGCCCTATATGCATCTCTATGTTCTTTATGAAGATCCGTTGACTCTCTAGAATGGCCCCATTACTCTTCATATCTTCTAGCAATTGTACTTGATTAGCTAGAAGTTGTTTCAACATTCCTTCCATATTGCTCGTTTGAATCGGGGCCTGGTAATTATGAACCTGTGGTTTTTGGAACTACCTTTGCTGATTGTAGGCATTTATATAGTATTGCCTTTGATCATAGCCCACAAACATTACTGAATTAGGATTGACAACACACATATATTTAGAATGACCACTATTTCCACAAATCATACACCATATAGAATCGTCATCACTCAAAAACCATCTATCCCAGGCTGCCATGTCAAGAAGTATCATAAAAAGGGAAATAAAAAAATAAAAAGAAACTAAAAAACAAAATCTATTTAAAACTCAATATAGAAAAACTAAAATTAATATAATTTCCTAGTTACAAGTCCCCGACAACGGCGCCAAAAACTTGACAGTGCCCAAGAGCACACATAAGTGTTCGTGGTCTTATCAAGTAGTAAAGTGGCTGCAAGGAAGCCCAAGTATCGATCTCTCAGGGACTTGCGTTCGCTGCCTATCCAATTCTAGTTCAATAATTGAGAAAAAGTAAATAAGGAGGTTTAAGAATTGTAAACTAAAAGTAAACTAAACTAATCCAATAAAGTAATGACTTAGGACAATCTATGGATAGAAGCCCAGTTGGTAAATTGTTTATCTTCATTTGGTAAATTGTTTATCTTCATTGTTGATTCGTAGGGTTAATTGCATGATTATGGTTTCCCATCCTCTAATCCTTTACCTAAGTTGAACCTTACAACTACATCGTTGAGTGGGGATGTAATAGTTCACTTAAGTTCTTTACAAATGTCATCCTACATATGAATTAAGTAAGGCATCTAAGTACATCCCTGTCCTAGATACTAATTTGAATTCCTTATTTCATAAAGAAACACAAACCATACTTTGCTTATTCCCATGTTCTATCGCCCTACTCCCTCTTCCGAGTTTACAAGGTTGACAATTGATGTATTCTATGGGTAGCTAATCCTTAAAATAGTTAAAAAATCTTAATCAAACAACCATTGATGATAATCAAATTAACAAACTTAATTCAAAATGAAAGTAGTCATGATCTTGGCTTTAACCCCAGATAGGGAGTTTTAGCCTTTAATGAAAATATTCATCATCCAATCCCTTGGATTGATAATACAAACCATGAAAGAAACTAAAGTAAAGAGATATAAACCCTAAAAAGAATTTTTTAGCTCGTACAAGACATCCAAAAGTATGTAAAAATGTGATACAAAATGTATTTATAACGTAGGAGTAAGCCAAGTCCCAATACAAGTCGATTTAGATTGAAATGACCAGATGTGGAGTGGATCCTATGTCGCACCCTATATTCCTATGGAATGGAGCATGCGTTGCATGCTAATCACATGCACTTTCTAGAAGTTGTCTTCAGAAATTTTTCTAAGGCAAGGTAGCATCGAAATGAGTCTGCATCGCAGGCTAATCACCTTTAGAACCACCACGCGTATATTGGTTACTATATTTGGCCTCTTATAAGTTGAGTGGTGTTTTTAATGAGTCCATTGTCCACTCCTATAGTCTACACGCGCCTAATACATTATAGGGGTCCAAAAGAGCGTTAATCTGTGTATTATGCCTTCGTTAAGCTATTCCGAGCCTTTTTGAATTGATTTGAATCTTGTATATCCTTAATATATCATCATAAATTTAAACCTCAAAACAATACAACATCCAACACGATGAACTAGAAACACGAGCTAAGTCTAGTTTCACTTTGATCTTTAACTTATTGTTTTGACCCTTGGCTTGATCCAATTGACCCTTGAGCATTTCAAACAAGTTGATTCACATATAAATACACATAAAAACCATTTGGAATACTTTAAACACAATATAATCCATCAAATTCAACTAGACAAACACCTAGCTCAAGCTAGTAATGCTAGTTTTTCGGGTTGAACTCTAAATGAATCTTTTAGGTACAAACTTGTTTGAAACTCACTTTAAACATCATAAACACATGATTTAACACTATGATGCACATTTATCTCATTATCCACTCATATATCACATGAATCATCCTCAAAACAAGGCTAAAAAGGTTAGAATAGTGATGCTAGAATGCATAAATACACCCAACATTAGCCCACAGGGTTGATACAAGAATAGGTATTACTAGAGGCTCACTAACAGAATCAAAACCCAAAGCAAAATACATAAACACATAAGAGAAATTCAACTCTAGATCAAATAATACAGATACAGATTTGAAACAAATGGGGATAATATCTATAATTACAACATCAGAAGCCTCTGCCTCAGATCTGGTTGGTATATCATAACACTGACCACGACCACCAGTTGCTTGGGTGTCCCCACGAGCTCCTCTACCTCTGCCCTTCATACCTCAAGTAGAAACCCTACCCCTCACAGCTAGAATAGGAGTAGCCCAAACTATCTGGCGGGGATAGTCCCTGGCCACATGGCCAATCTCATCACACATATAGCAACCTCTGCGACTAGTCTCAATAGGAGAAGGTACAACTGGGCTCGAATGGCCACCCCAAATTGATGAACTGAAAGGTACACTACTTGAATTCTATAAAGCTACCTGGTCTTTCATGCCATGGTATCCACGAGAACCTCTAAATCTGCCTCGAGAGGTCTTATTCCTAAACTCACTAAAATGTCATGCCTTCTTGGCGCCTCCCTGAGATGCACTATGAATACCCTTTGTCTTCTTAGCCTGATCCATAAGACTCTGAAAAGTAGCCCAAAGTACAACCATCTGAGATGTAGCCAACTGAAGGAAGACATCCAAACCCTTTACAAACTTGCGAATCTTCTCAGACTCGGTGGAAATGCTATCATACAAATATCTGGACAGGGCATAGAAGTGTGCCTCATACTCAAAAAACTGTCTTGAAGCCCTACTCCAAATAAACAAACTCATCTCGCATATAATCTCTCAAACTTAAAGGCATAAATCTCTCTATGAAAGCCTCAATGAATTGATCTAAATTCATCTCAGGAGAATTGCAGAGTCTACAACTGACAAATGACCTCCACCAATCTCTCCCTACATCTCTCTACTACTAAGATGTAGTGTAAGCCACTCTATCCATACAGAAAAAGTAAAACACAACTTAGAACACAAGGCATGAAAGAACTTTGCATAATAAAGAATAAAATGAGAAAAGTTTCCTAAAGACGTCTTATAGCCTCTTGAAGATAGATACAGATGTCTACTTATCGATCTATGAGACCCTATTTCACATTTTATTCTTTTAACATTTAGACCAATGAACGTGGCTTCTCTAATATCAATTTTTCATGACCCAAAAATGAGGGTCATCATGGCACTTGTTATAGTGTACCTTGACAACTATGCCTATCATCTAAATTGATACAAAAAGAGGAAAAGATAGATATACCTCAAAGTAAGGCTTCTAGAATGAAGTCAAACCATACAAGTAATTATAACAATGTAGAAAAAACTTATCCAAAATACCAATCATGCCCAAAATCGGGTGTTAATAGTGTAAGAACTACTAATACTGTTCATGAGTCAAATACATAAGAAAAATAACCATAGAGGAATAATATCTGTCTCTAAATACTAATAAAGATATAACTACTATAGAAAGATAGAGGTGAACTTTGAATGCCTGAATGTCCAATCGCTACCTTAGAAGCTCCAACAATCACCCGAGTCAAGCAAGCTGAGGTGCATCGAGCTAGGACTTACACCGAAAGGGTGTAGTAGGTATGAGTGTGTTCTAATTGTACTCGGTAGGTATTATAGGCTAACCAAGCAAAGTAGTAAATAAAGCATATAAAATATACACTAAGGGCACGTCACCTGTAACCAAAAAATATCTCATAACGGTAGCCCACACCACTTGCACTAAAAGTTCTAATATATCATATATTTTGCAACATCACAATAAAATAGAATAAAAGTATGCATTATATCACATATAAGTAGAACAAGGAGGAACATGCATGTTTAATATCATCAAATACAAGTAAAAGAAGATAGGATAATTACATAAATGGCAAATCAATGTGGTAATACAACACAATATAAATACAATATAGTAAGTGCAATGTATACGATGATGATGATGATGTATGAGGTCGTTGCACAACCTCCGAGATCATTGCAAAATCCCCGTATACACCTATGGAGGAAAGCCTCCCAATGCAGGACCCATGGGTTATTTTTAATTCGTATACAATCCATATATCTCATATATCCTCCCTGGTACATCCCTAGCATGGGTTTCATAAAGTATTACAATGTCTCCTCCTTGACAATTCTCTCGGGGAGAGTTTTCTAAAAGGTGTTGCCAGTATTTCTCAAATGTTGCTACAGTGGTACCAATGTTTCATGAATAAGTATGATATAAGGAGGTAATGCTCACAACCAATCACCATGATATATTTCCACAACCAATAACAATGATATATTTTCACAACCCATCACAATGATACATTTCCACAACCACGTGAGCCAATATCCACTAATTATTTTCGTTTTATCCAAGAATTTTGACATGTCTCATCTGACAATAAAGTATGAATATAATCACAATCCCCCAATGGTACCACATTAAGAATTTTAACTATAATTATTTACATGTATTCAAGGCTATCAATATCATATAGGACCCCACACGGTCTCACATATCATATAATATTTGAATTTTGATAATTTCATCACATATAGGCCCCACATGGGCACAAAACATAGATAACCATTTTTCAAGATTATTTCCTATCCTTAACATGGATTTCTTATCATTATTTACTATCCAGCCTAGTCTGAAAGAGTTAGGCCATAACCTACCTCAAAAGCTGAAATCGGCCTGCTACACTTTGAATCCATGATCTTACTTTCCATGAACGATCTCTAACTTCTCTAAAAATATTACATATGGAATATACGTGTAAAAAAAAACCAATGTCACCTATATTGACTACTTTTGATTTGGGGTCAAAACGGACCCCCAAAACTGATTTTAAAAAAAGAAGAGAAAAACAATAACTTTACTCCAAAAATTTATTTTCCATATTTTTAGAAACCTACAGCTAAAAAATAAAGTCAAATCAAGTAAAAATGAGGTCCGAATAGAAGAAGAATCATTTTTAAGCTTTATAAGGTAAAATCTTTGCATTCCGGGTTAAAATCAAGAATCAGAGTTGTTTTGAAGGTTAAATTGATGAAAAACTAGTAATTATAAGATTAAAACATTATTCAAGTGAAAAGGAGTGAAATGGGGTTTAAAATCAAGACCTTAAATTTTTAAAGTTTTGAGAAATTAATCAAGAAATTATTAAGAAAAGGGTGAATTCTTACCTTAAATCCATAACGGAATCAATAAATAGATGTTAATCTTTCTTCTCAAGATCCCACAAGCTTCACTTTTAAGATTTCACACTATTTTAGGGTTTAAATTTCAAGAGACAAGGTAAAAGAATGGACAAAATACACCATAAAAGTTTATTTTCTTTTAAAAAAGACTGGTGCAGTTTTTTCTAAAGTCCAATCCGGAATTCGACGGGGTACCTGAGATTCATTTGGAGTCTGATATACACAAACTAACTATGCAATCATACTAAATTTTATGTTGCGGATGCGTTGACGAAGTTTGATTTTTCGAAAAAATGTCATTTTCTCAAAATTGACCGTCGAAATATGAAATCACAATTTTCCAAATCGAGGGTCAAAATGAGATTTAAAAGATGTAAAATTACACCAAACATGCTATCACCCTAAAATCAATATTTTAGATCTGTTGGTAAAGTCAAATTTTTCATCTAAGGTCGTTTTGATCAAATGTAGGTCCTTCAACCATATTGCCAATTTTCTAATTTTCTGATCAATAGGTCAAAATGAGCTCAGGTGCATTGGGACCCAAACCAAAGGTATACCAAGCCTAAAATTGATATTTTGGATCTTCTAGCATAGTCCGTTCATCCATCCATCACACGAATAAAAAGATATCCACATAGTTCTAAAATAAGGCCCTCGAAGCCATAAAAAACCACAACATCGCATAAACAATTCAATATGCATAAAAAATTATGCCAATCATCTTTACTCCCCTAAAATATCATAATACAACAATGGGAAGGGGTAAAATAGTCAAATCATATAAAATCACAAATTTCACATATTTCATCAAATTTTTTGTCATTACAATAATTTATTCATTCTAACATTTGTGGTGCAATGAATGTAAGGGCAAAACATAATGCTATTTACTTCATCACCTTATTGATGATTTTAATCGATTTGATTATGTATATTTTTTTTTCTCAAATTTGAAGCTTTGAGTTACTTTATTAAGTTTATGAACTTGGATGTGAATAAATAGGGTAGAAAAATTAAATTTCTGAGAATTGATTGAGGTAGAGAGTATTTGTCTAATGAGTTCAAAAAATTGTGTGATAAAAGGAGTTAAAAGAAAATTAACTACTCCTTACACTCTATAACAAAATGGTGTTGCGGAATGATGAAATAGAAACTTGTTAGAAATGGTTAGGTTAATGATGCCGCAAGAAAAATTGTCAATTACTTATTGGAGTGATACATTGCTCACTCTTGTGTTTGTACTTAATCATGTCCCTTTTGAATCAGTTACAACAACACCGTATGAGTCATGGACTAAATGAAAGCCTGACTTGAGCATTTCAAAGCCTTGGGCTTATGCTTCTTTTATTCATAATCCTTTTTCCCTGCATGGAAAATTAGGTCCAAGGGGAAAGAAGTGTATCTTTAAAAGGTACTCTGAACAATCTATGGGTTATGTGATTATAGGTGAATAAGATAGTGACACTGTAACTGAAATTAAGTCAAGTGATGTTACATTCATAAAGATTGATTTTATGATAGATCAAGATTTATCTCTTTATGAAACTACAAACCAGACCACTTCAACTATTGACATTCCAATGGATTTGAGTAGAAGTCATGCTGATGACAATAAATCAGTTTCTATTTACACCAAGTCCTAATGATATTTTTGGTCCGAGTGGGAGTAACTTATTAATTGATAAATCAATTTGTCAATCTCAACCTCGATAAACAATTCATCCACAAATTTCCCTTCATAAATTTGAGATTGAAGGAGAAACATTTGTAGTTACTCTGGATGATGAAGAGCCAAGAAATATAAATGAGGCTCTTACATGCCCCACCAAAGAAAAATGGTTAAAAGTAGTGGAAGAAGAGATGGAATCAATGAAATCTAACCAAGTTTGGAAATTTGTTGACCTACTTATAGGAAGAAAAACTATTAGAAATATGTCAATTCTTAAAATAAAGTGTAAGGCAGTGTAATGCCTCGAGTCTGTACCCCGGCTGCTACACGATGCTCATAATCTCGAAGGACCACAAGCTAACCGATGACTGGTACCTGCTGCAATAACTGAATAATAATACTGAATCATATGCGGAATTAGGCAGAAACTTGCCATAAGGTTCAATCTAAAAATAATACTAAATGCGGTATTAAATACCAAAACTGAACAAAGTACTAAAATCTAAATAACTATCTGAAAATACTCTAGTCTGGGAAGCCTCTAACTGTCTGAACTGTGGAGTTGATGGGACAAGTCCCCAACTAACTCTGTCTACTAACATAAAATAAAATACTGTAAGTTGTAATCATGTCCTCGAACTTAGAGGACTCACCACTATACTGAAAGTTGAAAGTTTGGTCTATTGAGGGTTCTTTGGAGTTCGTGCATCAGAACCTATGATATAAGACATTATAGCGCAAAAGAAAAGCATGCGTCAGTACTTTAATTGTACTGGTATGCTCAGTAAGGTAGGATAAAATGCATGGGCTCATAATCATGAACAATAATAACTGGATAACATGAGTATGACTGAATAAGATTACATGCATGAAAACGTATATCGTAACTAAAATCATGATAAAACTGAACGCCGAGTCTGAATACTGATCAACTAATTTACTGAATAATTGATACTATACTATGGATAACTGTATGACTGTATCTGACAGTTCTGAATTCTGAGGAACTATACTGAGTTCCACACTGAGCTAAGTTGGGTGACTATATCTGATAGACCTAAATCTGTAGAACTGAACTGAGTTCTATTCTGAGACTGAGGCTAAAATTGAAATTATGGGAGGAAATCATCTAACCGACATGCCCCTCTCTAAACTGATTAGGGTCCAACGTATAACTCCAGTTAGAAGGGTGTCAATATCGTGCCATGGGTGAAGACAAACTATGGGTTAACTCTCTCTAACAAAAAGCTCTTCCGTCAACCCTCACTGAAAGAAAAAACTCAAATGAGATATATCAACCCTAATAATATCTAGCAGGAAGATATCTCAACCTACTCTAGCTACGTAGTTCTGGAACACAAGGATTGCTTCTAAGAATCACACCCTCTACTAGCAGGTGAGTCCCCATCCTTGGGTTCACTCGGTGATGAATCCTACTCCCAACTGAGTAGACACTAGACTGAGTTGTAAACTGTACTAGGATGGACTGAGCTATTATTGATAGTACTATTTGACTAAACTAAAATTAGTTCAGTGGATTCTGTGGACTGACGAAATCTACCGAATTCTGTTAACTGAATGAGTACTACTGAGGTTTGAACTGAGTTCTGTGACTGAATTATGATCACTACTGAGATTTCCTGAGTTTCTATAAATGACTGAGAACACTACTGATCATGACGTGACTGGTACTGTTCTATAACTAACCACGGCTAGGTAATCAGCTAAACTTGTACCCCCAGGACTTGATAGCATAAATTAAACGACATGGCACAAACTTGAAACATGTAAAATGTGTATTCAATCATTCTTCATTCTTTGGGGTATTTTGACAACCACTTGCATGACATGAACTTGAACATATGTTAACATGATATAATTTTCACAATTCAACTCACATTCTTAGTTCATCAATCACTTGAAAGGTATAAAATATGGACATACTACTAATCAATATGCAAGTATATAATTCCATATACCCAATGCACTATTTGAAAGCGTTAGCATGATTTTCACATGATAGGACATATAGCTCAACTAAACCCACATGAACTTATCATAAAACATGGATCAAAACCCAATTAATCAGTGTAAACATGGATATTATCAAACCCAATATGGAATTCATGAAATTCATTCAATTGAAGTTTAAAATAGATTCTTAGACTCCAAGGTGAAAGGAACCCTTGGAGGAACACTTCACATACCTTGATGCTTGATTTTGAGAAGATTGATGGTAGAATTCTTGAGATTTGAATCTTGAATTGAAAACCCTAAGGCTTGTTCTTGAGAGATTTTTAGAGAAAGTGAGTATACTTTTGTGAATTAGGGCTGAATTTTATGTTTTTGGGGGCTAAAGGTTCGGGTAAAAATACCCAAATACCCCTAAAAATACGGTCTTTTAATGACTAAAAACTGGGCTACCGATGCGTAGGTTGACCAGCGCGTCGATGCCATCGATGCGATAGCCAATGCGTCATGCCATATTCATGTTGATTCATTGGAATTAGACATTGGTAGCTGGGGAAAATATTAGTCAATGTGATAGTCGATGCGGTGCACTAAGATCGCGTTGATCCACTGTTTTAAGATTCCAAAGGAGCTTCAAACATAGTCCGAAAAATCCAAAACTTGTCCGAAAATACCTATATATATTCCTGATAATGAATCAACCTAAACATCAATATTTAATGGATGTAAAGGTTGAAAAATAAGATTACCAACCTTTGTAGGCTAAAATGACACTAAGTTTGACTACTTAGCTAAAATATTCTCAGTCTGGGACACCCTTGACAAGCCTAAAGAACCAAATTAAGCTTAGAATTTTGTGGGGTCTTATAGGTAGATGGTAGTGTTAAAAGATTTAAGATATCCTAGTAACTAAGAAGCACACACAATAGGAAGAAATTGATTATGAAGAAATGTTTTTAGATGTTCTACGCTTTACTTCAATAAGATTAATTTTGCCTATAGTGGCTATGTTGGATCTTGAATTACATCAAATGGATGTGAAAACTATTTCTCAATGAAGAACTAGAGGAAGAAATCTATGTGGAACAACAGATAGGTTTCTTGTGAAAAGGCAAAGAAAATAAAATATGTTGATGTAGAAGGTCGATTTATGGCCTTAAACAATCTTCTAGACAATGGTACTTACATTTCTATAATGCGATAATATTGCATGATTTCTGTAACACCCCATATTTTTTGGGCTACACTTTGAAGCATCATTCTTATGTGTGTAAACTATAATCCCATGATTTACTTTTGAATTCATGTGTCATGATATTTATCCTAGTGTGTGAAGTGCTTTCGAAGTGAAAAATGTTCATTGGAATCACTTAGAACTAAGTTGAGCTAAGCGCCTTTGATTCGTCCAAAGTTTTGTATTCGATTATACAAGGGTCTACTTTGAATGTGTATAAATTTTGATGTATGTGGAATTTTTCATATCAAAACCCACCAAATTATATATAATTGAGTTCGCTTTACAATGCTAAAAATGTTACCTTAATCCGACACTCGAGTAAAAAGTTATGGCTTTTTCTGTGTGAGGCAGTAAGGGGTCGCGATAGCCCCGCATCACGAGGGTTGCCTAACCCAACTAGGGGTCGCAATGCGATGGTGATTTCCAAGGGAAAAAGAGGCCAATAGGGAGTTTATTCCATTCTCCTTAACCCCAACCGTCCAAACATGAATTAATATACCCAAACGGGCATTATTTGCCCACTTTTCATTATCAAAACATCATGTAAACCCTCCCCTTTTCCCAAGAACAAGATTCAAGAACTTCTTCAAGAAAACCCTAATATCCTCTCTAGAACATCAAAAACTCCATTACTCCTTCAAGAAAGTCAATGATCTAAGTTTCTACGTTCAAGAACTTCAAGAAGAAGCCTTCAAGAACCTCTTTAAGAGTTCAAAGTCAAGTTTCTACATCAATTAGGCCTACTAAGGTTTGTGAGGTTATGAACAAAGATACTCCTTTCATCCTTGTGCCCAAAATTTGATCTTTATTTAAGATTTCATATTTTGCAAATTAGGGTTCATACCCAATTATCATTATTTAAAGATTATGATGTTACAAGTGATTTAAATGTTGAATTGCATGTCTATTTTCACATCTCTATGCGTGTGATATGATATTTTAGATTTCCAATTTATTTTTAAGCATGATGTTATGATTCTTGATTTCATTATCTTGATATTGTTGAAGTATTTCAATAAGTATATTAAGCATGACATTTTTCCATGAATTTGCATGAGTTTAAAGTATAGGTTTTCAGCCTTAAGTCAAAGTATTGATACTTCAAAAAGATTATGATTTTAATCCTCTTTTATAAGTTGGGGTCCAATATTTAAGAAAGAAATTGATCTTTTAATCCTAAGCTAAGCTAAGATAAGGAATCCACATTGTTCATATAGTTTGAGATTTAAATAAATATAAGCATAATTATTTTTCATTATAAACCCTTGTGCTATTTTAATGTGGATTTTCTAAAGTTTTGAGTAAAAGAATGGGAGTAGTATTTAGCACCGAGTTGGGTATGTTTACAAGGTCTCATGCCCCAAAACTACGTGCCAATGTAGGATTAAGATTAAGTTCCTATAGTGGGCTTAGTCAGTGATCACTTAAGATAAGGTTATACTTCTTGGAAAGAGTATGACACCTCTCCCCAACGTGAGGTTTTCCCCTTAGGGGAACATGATGTTGGACATCATGATAGCTCGCATGGTTTATGTTGGTTAGAAGAACCTCCCAAAGTTCCCAAATCTTAAAACAAAGCGTCAAAATAGTTTTGAGAAAACTAAGTGTAAAGGCTCACAAATTTACTAGATATTGTCTTACCTAAGACTTTAGTTATTAGATTTTAGCTTTAAGTTTTAAGATTGATAAAGGTGAGCCCTTTTCACTTAGCCTGCATGATTTGAAGAATAGAATCAGAGTACAGTTTTATTAGAACTAAGTGTAGTGGTTCATAAGAATTTCTTTTATGCTTTATTACTCATGACTTATGATTTGGCAATTTTGATTATTCAAGCCAAGGTAAGTCACTCACATTTAGCATGCAATTTTGAAAATTTATTTTAATTATTGCATTATTATTTTGCATACGCATTAACCCCCATATTCTTAGTACGTTCCAAAAGTATTGATCTATATATATGTCTATATGCTACATTATTTAATAATGTAGGTACAAGTTATAGTGCTCATATCCTATTCAGATAGTTTATAGCTTTCAGTCAGCAGGTGATGAGTCTGTTGATTAAAGGGCTCAGGTCAGTCATAGTTTATGTAGCATTTTATTTTCTTTATTCAGTCGTATTACTTAGGGATAGTCGGGGGTCATGTACCAACTACCTTTAGTCAATACTAGTAAAGGCTTAATCGACAGTCAGTAGAGTGAATGTATTTGATTCTAGTTTTGTTTATATTAGTAGAGTTGTAATTGTTTCAATAGTTTATTTTTGAAGATACTCAGCTAAAGATTTATCTTCCACTTATTTCTTTTCAAATTATGTATTTCATTCAGTTGCTCACGAGTTCTGCCATTAGCTAGGGTTAGGTTGGTATCACTTGTGGTCCTAAGCACCATGTGACTACTAGGGGGTAGTCTTGGATCATTACAAACTTGGTATTAGAGCACATAGTTCAAGTGTCCTAGGGTGTCTGTGAAGCCATGTCTAGTAGAGTCTTATGGAATAGTACAATGATGTCAGTACTTTTATTCGAGAGGCTGTTGGACATTTAAGAAATATTTCCCTTCCTTCATACTCTAGATCGTACAATAAAGTTTTTCTCTTAGAAACTTCTATTGATTCATGTGTTACTCTATAATTCTTCATATATGACTTATCCTTGAGATGACATTACTAGTAAGTTCCAATTCCTCCTAAGATAACGCTCTTTGATTTACTATTAGTAATTTCAGAAGTTATACTAGAGGCATGAGAGGAGCTCGCTAGTGTGCTATATGTTCCTCAATTTGAAAGTTATGTCCTTATCCTTATGAGTTGTTCAGTTAAGATAGTTGATGATATGTATTCAGATTCCTTATTAACCCTTAAATCCAGATAGTTCTTATGAGAGGAGATAGTATGAACCTAGATTGTTAAATTGAGTTTGCATTTGAGGGATGTTTCAACCTAGAGTGTTATGATTTATAAGTAGTAGAACCTTTTTATGGTTAGGAGTATGGGTTTAGAAGTGTAGTGACAAGAAAAGTGGGAATGACAATTGATTGGAAGTGTATAGATAAACTTATGCATGCTATAGTTTGTATTGATTTAGTATGTCCTTGTGTGTTAGTTTAGAGGTAATGAATGTGGTGAAGGTTCCTTGGTGGAAGGTAGATAAGGAGTTATTAGTTAGGGGGAATTGTTGTTTGCTTGAAGTAGGAAAGGAGTTATCGATGATATTATTGAGTTAGAAAAGTATAGGATATTCATAAAGAATTTAGAAGTTGAGTATTGTTAATTTAGACTTCCCTTGAGGTTGTAAAAAGGAGTTTAGTTGAAACTTATAGAGTTATGAAAGTAATTCAGGTGTATAGATGGGTAGATAGTCATAATGTGTAGAAGGAAAAGGTGATAATGTATTATAATAAGATAGACCATACATCCATGATCAATTATTGTTATTATGAGGCTTTAGTGGACTAGTTTTTCTTGATGTGTTATTTTATAGCTTCCAAGTGGAAATAGTATGTGAGGTTGAGTTGTTAATCATATCTAGCTCTAGACACTAAGTTTGAACAGTGGATGATCACAGAGATAGAAATAACGATTGCATAGTTAGTGATGCTAGTTACATGGAAGCGATCTAGTATGCTTGAACAGTTCATACCAAAGTTTAAGTTCATTTATTCATAATTTAGTATGATGTAAAGGTATGCCCAAGGTGATATGGGGTTGAATTATTTTTCTAAGGTTACTAAGTATTGTGTGTGGTTAGTAGTACCCTAGAGTTTCAAAATGGAAGAAGGCTAGTTATATAGTAAATGGTGTTCTTAATAGCTAAGTTAAGGAGATATGGATAGGTGGTGTTGAGTATTTTAAGTATGATTTGGATTCTTATGGTTTGGGAAGAATATAAGTATAGCAGTGTGATCTTGATAGGCTATGATTATGTGTTTAGAGAGGTAGGTATGTTTGAGTTGATTGAGCGTAAGTCTATGATAATGATTATTAAAGCTAGAAAGTTAAGGATGGTATGTGAAAGGTTGTCCAAGAATGAAGTCAGTAAGTTCAAAATATAGTTTATTCTTGTGAGTTTAGCATTTATGTGTAGACATTAGAATAAAAAAATTATGGCTCAGTCTCAAGGATATGAAGTAGACCCATAAGCTTAGAATGTTAGCTTTGATCTATGGGGAAGATGGTAGAGTGGAGAACCAATTCAAGTGTTGAGAATTAGATTGTGATACATGTCAATAAGAGTTGTGATGACATAGTGATCCCTTCATACTCTAGAGTATTCCTTGGATTTCAGTCGTTATCACACCAAATCCATATTTTTCATGATAGATCTATGCCAAAGTCCTATGCTTATACACTTCATGCATATTCAAGTTCATTCTCAACTTCTGGTAAGTAAGTAACAGCTTCACTCTGTGATTTGAGTCATCCCTCATAAATCTATGAACTTGAGTCTTATGTTGAATAGGTTATGATAAGTTTGAACTCATGTTATAGAGTATGATCAGTTCTCATACCTTATGATACTAGTGAAATTCGCATTATATCATATATGTCTTCAGTTTAGACCTCTTTAATAAATCTATACCTTAGATATTCTATTCCTCAGGCCTCAATTAAGTGTCAAAGTTATGTATAGTATTCTTTCATGCTTCAGGTCTTTATGTGTTATCCCTTCAGTGACCTCTTCTTATGTTAAGATAGTGATGATGATAATGGATTATCATTGGTTTAGATGATAGAGAGTTGGTGACCCTTATTAAGAAAGTTTATTTATGTTTTTTCTATCTTTGGCTAAAGGATGAAGGAATATCGATATTTGTCATAATTAGTTGAGGATTCTAGGTATGTCTTCTTAAGAATAGTGCAATAAAGTTGTTATTAATAGAGGTTTAGAGAATATGAGAAGTGCGCCTTTATGGGTGTTTGCCTTGAAGTTTATATGTGGTTATAATGATAGGCTTGAATGTCATGTTGGGATGAAAAAGGTTGAATGCAATATGTGCTAGTGAATCCATAGTAAGAGTTCAGAGTTAGTCATTGAAGTGGTAAGGCATGTTATGCTTAGTGTGTGAGCTCTGAAAGAGATGTAGAAGATTGAATCATTTGATTTAGACTAGAAATATGGTGTAGCGTGTTATATCTTATGATTTCAAGTTAGGCTAGATCATGGTGAGAGAATTTAGTTCTGTTTAGACTTTGGTAGATGGATTTATCAATGCCCTTGTGAGAATTATATGTTGAATCAATTGAATATGGTATCTAAGGGGAATAGTATAGTTGAAGGAGTATTTGAGAAGTTTTGTTAAGCTTGAAAAGTAAGAAGTTGCATTACCTAAGTCCTAGTAAATCTATCCTAGCTTATGATTTATAGGTCTATGTTCTATGCTATAGAGTTGTATCAATGTTGTAATTTCTTATTCAGATATCTTATTCAGATCGTGCCCAAGATACTTTGCTCCCGAATGTTATTAGAACTTCTTGCAAAGAGCATTGAAGAAATACTCTAATTGAGTATGAGCTCTCAGTATGTTCAGTTCGTATAGCCAGAAATTTAGTTTAGCAGTCAGACAGACAAGATCGTATAGTTTTCCATCTTTCCATCCAGTCTTACTATCCAAAGTCTCATGAGTATGGCTATTCGGCGAGGTACTTCAGTTTAGTCCATGAATCATATCTAAAATTTAGATATTTAGTCATGTTTTAGTTCACAAGTGTTCAGTGAATGATCTTAGTCTTTTATGTATTCTAGCTCAGATAATTTAATACCCATTGTACGATCTTAGTCTCATTGTCTCATGATTCATGCTTACATAATGCACTTGGCGATGCCGTAAAGCCCTTTTCTTTTGATTCCTATGCTGTTTTGTTGAGGGACAATTCCTAATGAGAAGATACGTACTTTATTCCATCCTTAGTAACTCTTGGAGTATTATTGCATCAGTTATCACTTCTCAATTCTCTATGTAAGATCATATCATGAGCATTTCAAGTGAGTTCTAATCCCTCATCATGAATCAACCCCTTATAAGTCAACAGAGTCAAGTCCACTCAGAAATTAGTTTTCTGATAAAGTGATAACCTTTAAGCTTAGCAATATCTTTCATTACCATACATATGATATATGCATTATTCCATAATTATAAGACTTCAACGAGTTCCTATCAATCATTTGAGGAAAAATAATTCGAAGGGGGAGATAATGTAACACCCCATATTTTTTGTGCCAGACTTTGAAGTGCCGTTCTTACGTGTCCTAAGTTTTGCATTTGATTCTATGAGGGTATACTTTAAACGTGTATAACTTTTGATGTATGTATATTTTTTTTGCTCAAGACCCACCAAATTGTATATAATTGAGTAAGCTTTCCAACAATACAAATTTTGCCTTAATCCGACACCCGAGTGAAAAGTTATAGCTTTTTTCGCAAGAGGAAGTAAGGGGTCGCGATAGCTCCATGTCATGATGGCATCTTAACCTAAATAGGGGTCGCAACGTGATGGTGATTTCCATGGGAAAAATACACCAAGGGGCAGTTTATTCCATTCCCCTTAACCCTAGCCATCAAAACACGAATTAATATACCCAAAAGGGTATTATTTGCCCACTTTTCATCATCAAAACCTCATGTAAACCCTCCCCTTTCCCCAAGAACAAGATTCAAGCTCTTCTTTAAGAAAACCCCAACCTCCTCTCAAGAACGCAAAAAACTCCATTATTTCTTCTTCAAGGAAGTCAATGATCTAAGTTTCTAAGTCCTATAACTTCAAGAAGAAGCCTTCAAGAACATCTTTAAGAGTTAAAAGTCAATTTTCTACATCAATTATGCCTAATAAGGTATGTGGGGTTATGAAGAAGGATAACCTTTCATCCTTCTGCCCAAAATTTGATATTTATTTAAGATTTCATATTTTGCAAATTAGGGTTCATACCCAATTATCATTATTTGAAGATTATGATGTTACAAGTGATTTAACTATTGAATTGCATGTCTATTTTTACATCTTTATGCGTGTGATATGATTTTTTAGATTTCCAATTGATTTTGAAGCATGATTTGTGATTCTTGATTTCATTATCTTTATATTGTTGAAGTATTTTAAGAAGTCTATTGAGCATGACGTTTTGCCATGAATTTGCATGAGTTTAAAGCATAGGTTTTAAGCCTTAATTCTAAGTATTGATATTTCAAAAAGATTATGATTTTAAGCCTCTTTTATAAGTTGGTTGCCAAGATTTAAGAATAAAATTGATCTTTTGATCCTAAGCTAAGATAAGGAATCTGCATTGCTCATATAGTTTAAGATTTAAGGAAAGAGAAGCATAATTGATTTTCATTATAAACCTTTGTGCTATTTTAACGTGGATTTCCTAAAGTTTTAAGCAAAAAAATGGGAGTAGTATTTAGTACCGAGTTGGGTATGTTTCCAAGGTTTCATGCCCCAGAACTATGTGCCACAGTAGTATTAAGATTAAGTGCTCATAGTGGGCTAAGTTAGTGATCATTTAAGATAAGGTTATACTTCTTAGTAAGAGTATGGCACCTCTCCCCAATTTGAAGTTTTTCCCTTAGGGGGACATGACGTTGGACACCATGATAGCTCGCATG
This sequence comes from Capsicum annuum, assembly GCF_002878395.1. Taxonomy (NCBI): domain Eukaryota; kingdom Viridiplantae; phylum Streptophyta; class Magnoliopsida; order Solanales; family Solanaceae; genus Capsicum; species Capsicum annuum. Next base: position 221,102,157 of record NC_061113.1, read on the forward strand.
GTGTATGTCGGTTAGAAGAACTTCCCAAAGTCCCTACATCCTAAAACAAATTATCAGAACAATTTTGAGAAAACCTAGTGTAAAGGCTCACAAATTTACTCAGATATTGTCTTACCTAAGACTTCAGTTATCAGATTTCAGCTTAAACTATTAAGATTGAGAAAGGAGAGCCCTTTTCACTTAGCCTACATAATTTGAAAAACAGAATCAGAATACAATTTTATTAGAACTAAGTGTGGTAGCTCGCAAGAATTTCTTTTATGCTTTATTACTCATGACTTATGATTTGTCAGTTTTGATTATTCAAGCTAAGGAGAGTCACTCACATTTAGCATATAGTTTTGAAAGTTTATTTGAATTATTGCATTACTGTTTTACTTACGTATTCATCCCCATATGCTCATTATATTCCAAAAGTACTGATCCACATATACGCCTATGTGCTACATTGTTTAATAATATTAATACAAGTTATATCACTTATATCTTATTCAGATAGTTTGCAGCTTTCAGTCAGTAGGTGATGAGTCCTTTTGGTTCAAGGGCTTGAGTCAGTCATAGTTTATGTAGCATTTTTATTTTCTTTATTCAGTTGTATTTCTTAGGTATGGTCGGGGGTCATGTCCCGACTACCTTTAGTTAATACCAGTAGAGGATTCATAGACATTCAGTAGAGTTAATGTATTTGATTCCAGTTTTATTTGATTAGAAGAGTTGTAATTGTTTCAATAGTTTATTCTTAAAGATATTCAGCTAAAGTTTTATCTTCTGCTTATTTCTTTTTGAATTATGTATTTCATTCAGTTGCTCACGAGTTATGCCATTAGCAAGGGTTAGCTTGGTATCACTTGTGGTCCTAAGCACCGTGTGTCGACTAGGGGGTAGTCTTAGATCGTTTCAATTTTGTCATGATTCATGAAGATCATTGGGTATATATCAAAAGATCCAAAGATAATTTTATGATCTTATCATTGTATTTAGACAACATATTTATAACTGCAAGTGACATTGAGTACGTAAAAGAAATTAAAGAATGATTATCATCTACTTTTGAGATGAAAGATATGGGTGAAGCATCATACATTCTTTAAGTTCAAATTTTAAGAGATTGTTGTCTCTTTCACAAGATCCTTACATTAATAAAGTTCTTGGACACATTAATATGCAAGATCTCAAATCTAAAAAACACATATTTCTAAAAGTGGAGCTTTAAAACAAAGGATATGCCCTCAGAATCTACGAGAGAAGAAAAAAAATGAGAAAGGTTCCTTTTGACAACGCAGTTGGAAGTCTAATGTATGCTATGATGTTGTAACACCCCGTAGCATTCTCTACTTAATACCACTCTTAGTAGCATACATAGAGAACTTATGACCTGAAATTTTCTTAGTGATAAAAAACTTAGTCATATTTTTGAGCCCTTAACTTCAATGATTTTTAAATTCATTTTCCTGGTCATAAGACGTAGATTATTAAGTTGATTTATGCTCAGGAGTGTAAAGGGGATGTTCGGGAAAGTGTTGGATTTTTGGAAGAGATTTGGGACGTGTTTAGATTTTGAAAATAGTATGTCACCGCAATTGCATCGCATTGTGGTGCCTATAGCGATGAGACCTCTTTCGCATCGCGGTGAGTCCCAAAATGGGTTTCAGTTGTGAATTTTAAATTCAAAGGGCAGTCATATCTTTTCCCCATAGCCCCAAATTGTGATAATAGTAGATTAACTCATTATTAGGGCATTATATGCCCAAAATTACTCAATATCACTCAAAAACTAAACTCTAAATCTTCCTCAAAGATCAAGGATTCAACCCCTAAGTTTAAGATTTTCAAGAATGGAGTCAAGACTGGGTTCCAATCTTAAAACTAAGTGACATAAGGTACATGAGGTTTTCCTAAAATTCATGGGCATATTGAAATCATTTTGAGTAAGTTTTAAAGTTTAGAAATCATATATTTACGAAGGGTTTTTGAACTTACATTAGCAAGTATGCATTATGAACTCTTTTGATAATAATGTTTTGGTCTTGAGGCCTTCCCTTAAATTTATTTTTTTGCTCGTATATAGGTATTTATGCATTTAGAGTTTGAAAGCACAATTAAGAGCATGAATATTAATACTTCTTCTCTTGTTATGACACCTCTTGATTTCACATGTTATGAATTGATGAATTTCATATTTAGAAGCATGGTATAAATATTTTTTTGGCTATTGATAAATGATTTGAGATTGGTTGTGAACTGAAGAGAGGGTGTTTTATTTTTTGTAAATGTTTAAAAATATTATTAAAAGAATTGGATGGTTCTCTATAAAGTAAATGACCACTGCATGTTTAAGAATTGAAAGTGTGAATCTTTGCATAAGTTCATGTATATCGATATACAAATTCTCTTGTATTGTTTGAATGATTTGGTGGTCCAAGTATTTCTTTTGAATGAAAATGATGTAATATGATTTTGCAGGGCTTGGATATATGACTTACAAGTCTTGGTATGACGATACCAAATAGATCAAAGTCATAACAGAATCAGATTTTCAGATTTTGATTTCAAAAAGATGTATGTCTTAAAGAGGTTAAAAATGGGATTAAAGAGAGTTAGGTGGTTAGCAAAATAAGACATTCGAGTGTAAGGTCTCATTACTGAAAATCATGTTTTTCCGATATGAGTTTATGATGTCCCAAGATAGGGATTATACGTTAGCCCTGTTTCCTTTGGTGTAATAGATATAAAGACTTAGGCCCTTACGACAAACTTGGGTTGGGGGCTTGGCCTTCAAGTTATGGGAGGATTCCATATAGCCTAGGGGATTGTAGAGATTTAAGGTATACCACCTAGCTCAAAAGTAAGACAAAGAGTCGAGTTGAGATTCATTCATATATTTTGAAACCTATTGATTATGCCCATATGTTTTCAAATGTTTTCTGCTGACATGTTTTATGAAATGCTCTCACCTATATTATATAAAACTGTATTTTGTTTATTGAATTGTTATACATACCAGTATATTTGTATTGACCCTCTATATTTCAGGATCTGAGGCTTAGTCCCGAGGTCCCGCTAAGCAGTAGATTGGTTTGTCAGAAGTTTGCAGTTGGCGAGCCTCCTTTATTTCGAAAAGCCTTGTTTATGGAACATTGTAATTTGATTTTTAGTTCATGGTCCGACTGGGGGCCTTGTCTCAGTTTTCAGATAGATGTCGTTCTCGTATTATTGGAGATTTCATAGACTGGTGTTAAATATTTTTGGAAGTTTATAAACTTATATTCGTAATGATTAGTTGGATTAAGAGAGTGACCATGTTCCTGTTTTGCTATGTTTTACTGTATTTCTTTAGAGTATATGAATTGTGTATATCTACTGTGTGGGAATACACTGGGCTTATTATTGTTGTTGTTGATATGAATTATGTATATGAATGCCAGTTGGAAAAGGGCGCTCGAGCCTTTATGGTTTGGAATGCTAATCACAGCCAGGATCTTAACTTAGGTCGTGACAAACTTGGTGTCAAAGAACGGTTCATAATCCCAGGATTTCTACAAAATTGCGTTGGGTAGAGTCCTTTTTATGGGTGTGTAGCCGCTATACTTATAAGGTGGAGGCTACTTGGCGTTTAGGAATGTTTTTCTTTCTTCATGTTCTAGTCCGTGCTATGGAGCCTGAATATTTCTCTTTTATACTCTAGTTTGTGCTATAACATCATCCTTACTAAAGTTATCCCATTTATTTCCTTACTCTAATATTATTAGATATGTCTCATTATTGAGGAGATTCAAGTGCAAAAACTTAGAGTCTAAATGATGTGGTCCTTTTTAGTTGAGTAATAAATGATTATGAAATTGCACAAGGACTTGAGAGGAGTCCATAAGTGCTTAAAATAGTATTAATTTGATCTTATACCCCTATCTACATCAGTAGTGCATTTGAGCCTGAAGTATGTAACGTATCCAATCTCTTTTTCTAAAACCCTTGCTGCAGATTTCATGCTTAAGGGTAATGATGTGTGGCAGAATGATGAAACATTATTTCTACCGAGTAGTAGTATGTGATAAAGTGTCATAACCTATGAGTTGTAGGGTGCTCTAGAAGTTAGTTATATAGAGTCTCAATTTTTGAAGTCGGAGTAAGAATGACTTTTACATTAATAAGCCAGTTTTAGTTGTATAACCGTTGATTGAGGGATAGGTTTCCATTTTATAATGATAGACTAATGTGGTAGCAATATTTGTAGATTGTATGGTAGTTTGTGAAGGAAGTGGTTGACTATGATTATTATTTATCCAAAATATGGAAGGATCTTAGAGTGGATAGTTTTGGAGGTTATAGAAATCAATTATAGGTTGTGAATAGAAAGGGGTAGATTAGTCAATAAGTTATGGGTAGAGACCCATTGATGTATATTGAACTTGAAGGTAGTGGAGATGTATGCATAGGTAAGTAAATATGATACGAAAAAGTAGAATATATTGATAAGTTCATAATGGGTTATATTATAAGATTAAGATCATCAATCCTTATTATGTGATTTTACCCCCTTGATTGTCTTTTCTCTAGTAGTTGTAAACTAGTATGACACGTGAGAAAGTGTGCGGAAGGTTCTAAGGTATAGTAGTAGTGTTGTAGAGAGAATAAACTTGTGGGCCATATTTAAGTGAAATAAGAGACTTAGGTTAATATTTCTATTCGATTAATTAGTATAGTATATGGCATGCTTTATATGATTGCTTCATATGAACTTTAGATGTGGAGTGGACTGGTAAGAATAGTATCTCAAGATTGATAATGCATATTTTGTGGGAATGAACTAGTAGGTTTAATATGAGATGTGAAATGGCCTAGGTTAGCAATTTGTGGAAGAAAGATTGGACAATTGTTATATATGTACATGAGGTCTAGTGTCAAAACAATGAATCAGGGTTGAGTCTTTAAGTGGATAAGAGTGTTAGGTTTATAAGAATAAGTTGAAACTCCTAAGTAGCATGTTGTTGGATAAGGTTTGATGCGTATAAGTGTCATGTGTTCCTAGTTCATGTTCTTGAATTGTGTATTATGGGGAAAACTAAGGAGTTGTGTAATGTTCTTTAGAGCTGAATTAAGGAAGTATAGGTAGGCAATATATGCCTTTGGTATAGTTTTAAAAATTTTGTTAAGTTGTAAGTTATGTGGTTATAGGTGTAATGTTAGTATTCTAAGGAGTTGAAGATGAAGTGTTAAGTATTTAGAAGCATGGATGTCCATGCCCACGATAATGTTAGTCGTAAGTCTATGACTTTGGGGGTTGGAGAAAGTTATGATTAGTGTCCCTGAAGGGGGAGGTTCTAGAAAGAAATTTATGTGTGTTTATTAAAATTATTGGGGAGAGTTGTGTTCATGTGTATATTAGCCCCCCATTGTGCTGAGAGTTGTAGTTATAGATTTGATGAGGGGATATGTACGCAAGTCTAGGATTGTAACTTTGATCTAAGGGGAAGATGGTGAATTAAGGTAGTTTCAAAATTTTCTCAGTGTGACAAGTTGCGGGGAGGAGTCATGATAAGCCTGCTCCTATTCAAGCATATTCCTCCTACTTTAATTTTAAAGTTCATTGTACCAATGTCTTATGTATTCACGTCATGCCTGTTGTATCGTATCTACATGTCGTGCTCCATCTTGAGTAGTGCAATAAGTATAAGTTATAATCAGATAGTGTTACTCTCATTCATGATGTTTATGCTCGGGTCCCTCAATGACCCTCCGTATATTAGTATGATAATGGTCATGGAAGCGTAGTAATGTCTTAGGTAGGGGAGTAGATGTTCTTGAATGTGAAAGTTTTGATGTGATTTCCTTAGCTAAGGTTATAGGTAAAAAGGGAAAGAAGGAGATAAACTTATGTTATGTGAAATAGTTAGGAAGGAGATATGTGGCGAAAATCTATGTGATAGTGATTTAGTTTGCTGGTCTTAGTGGGGAGATCCATAAGTGGGTGTAGTAATGAAAGGCTTAAATGTTGTGATTAATGAAAACACAACCCATGTACTATGTGGTTAGTAATCCTTGAATTAAAACTTGAGGGTGTTTGATGGTAGTGATAAGATGTAGTAATCTTCTGAAAAGGATGTAGAGTGTGGAGTCCCATAGCTTAAGCTAGAACCTCTTTTCTCTGAGTTAGGCTTCAACATAGGAGTATTATTCAGTGGGACTCAAGCTTTTATGGTTAGATGTGTAATTGGGGAATTGTAAGTTGGAAATGATGAAGTTATTTATCATTTGGGGCATAGCCGAGTAGTGTCTCTAAGTTTAAGTCTATACATTGTAACATATAAAATAGAGAATGCTTCTATCCCTATCTCTTGTGAAATCTCATTTCATGAGTGTACCGATGGGAATCAGGCCTATTATCACCAAAGTAACTCATGCCTTGTGTTGTGAAGATTATGATTCATAGAGCTCCTTTGAAGATCATCCCTATGTAAAGTTTCATTATCTTATGCTTCGTGCTTATGCTTTTCACTAAGGGTTATCATGAAGCTCTTTTGACGCTATTAAATGTTTGGTTGAGGAAAAATGTTTAGCGCAAGGTTACATTCTTTATTTAATACTTTTAGAGCTTTAACAAGCTTCTACCCATTATTCATGTATGAATGATCCCAAAGGGGAGATAATGTAATAGTCCGTAGCATTCTCAACTTAATACCACTCTTAGTAGCATGCATAGAGAATTTACAACCTAAAATTTTCTAAGTGATAAAAAACTTAGTCATATTTTTGAGCCCTTAACTTCAATGATTTTTAAATTAATCTTTCCGACCTCGAGATATAGATTTTTGAATTTATTCATGTTCAGGGGTGTAAAGGGGATGTCTTGGCAAAATTTTGGATGTTTCGGATGAGGTTTGGATGTGTTTGGATTTCAAAAATAGTAGGTCACCGTGATTGCACTGCATCACGGTGCCTATAGTGATGAGACCTTTGTTGCATCGCGGTGAATCCCAAAAATGAGTTTCATTTGCGAATTTAAACCCCATTGCCCCAAATCGTGATAATAGTAGATTAACTCATCATTAGGACATTATATGCCCAAAATTACTCAATTTTTCTTTAAAACTAAACCCTAACTCTTCCTCAAAGATCAAGAATCCAATCCCTAAGTTCAAGATTTTCAAGAAAGAAGTCAAAACTAGGGTTCCAACCTTCAAACTAAGTGACATAAGGTACGTGGGGCTTTCCTAAACTTCATGGTCATACTGAAACCATTTAAGTAAGTTTTAAAGTTAAGAAATCATATTTTTACGAAGGGTTTATGAACTTACATTAACAAGTATGCATTGTGAACCCTTTTGATAATAATGTTTTGGTCTTGATGCCTTCCCTTAAATTTGATTTTCTTATCGTATATATGTATGTATGCATTTTGAGTTTGAAAGTTGAATTGAGAGAATGAATATTCATACTCCCTCTTTTGTTATAACACCTCTTGATTTCACATATTATGAATTGATGAATTTCATATTTAGAAGCATGGTATAAATATTTTTTTTGCTATTGTTAAATAATTTGAGATTGATTGTGATCTGAAGAGAGGGTGTTTTATTGTTTGTAAATGTTTAAGATGATTATTAAAAGAATTGTATGGTTTTCTACAAAGTTAATGACCACGACATTTTAAGAATTGAAAGAGAATCTTTGCATAAGTTTATGTATTTCGATAGACAAATTTTTTGGTACTGTTTGAATGATTTGGAGGTCCAAGTATTTTGTTTGAATGAAAATACTGTAATATGATATTGCATAGATTAGATATATGACTTGCAAGTTTTTGTATGACGATACCAAACAGATGAATGCCATAACAAAATCAGATTTTTAGATTTTATTTTCAAAAAGATTCATGTCTTAAAGAGGTTAAAAATGGGCTTAAAGAGAGTTAGGTGGTTGAAGGCATTCGAGTGTAAGGGCTTATTGTTGGAAATCATGTTTGCCGATATGGGATTATGATGTCCCAAGATAGGGATTTTACGCTGACCTTGTGCGCTTTGGCATATTAGATATAGAGACTCCAGCCCTTGCGACAAACTTGGGTTGGTGACTTAGACACTGAGTTAAGGGAGGAGTCTATATAGCTCGTGGGATTGTAGAGATATAGGGTGTACCACCTAGCTCAGAAGTAAGATAAAGAGTAAAGTTAAGATTCATTCATATCTTTTGAAACCTACTGATTATGCCTATGTGTTTTCAAATGATTTCTGCTGACATATTTTATGAAGTTCTCTCACCTATATTTTATAAAACTGTATTTTGTTTATTGGATTGTTCTACGTACCAGTATATCTGTATTGACCCCTTATATTTCAGGATCTGAGGATCTGTCCTGGGGTCTCGCTAAGCAGTAGAGTGGGTTGTCAGAAGTTTGCAGTTGGTGAGCCTCCCTTATTTCGAAAGTCCTTGTTTATGGAACATTGTTATCTGATTTTTAGTTCATGGTCCAAATGGGGGCCTTGTCCCATTTTTTATACACATGCCGTTCTCGTATTATTAGAGATTTTGCAAATTGTTGTTAAACTTTTTTGAAAGTTTATGAACTTATATCCGTAATGATTATTTGGATTAAGAGAATGACCATGTTTCCATTTTGCTATGTTTTTCAGCATTTCCTTAGAGTATATGAATTGTGTATATGACTGCCAGTTGGAAAAGGGCGCTCGAGCCTTTATGGTTCGAAGTGATCATTGTGGCTAGGTTCTCAGCTCAGGTCGTGACGGAAGTGCAATAGACCTGATTTCTGTTATGTCGTTGAGTTAGTTAGTATAAGTCAATCTGATCCAGGACTACAATATTGGAAAACAATTAAAATAATGTTGAGATATCTCAAAGGCATAGTTGACTATCCTTTATGTTATCAAGAAAATGATTTGCAAGTCAAAGGATACAATGATGCTGATTGTAGAGGAGATTTAAATTAGAGAAGTTCCATCTCTGGATATGCATTCTTTCTTAAAAATGACGTCATATCATGGAGTTGCAAGATTTAGTCATGTATAGCTTTATTTACAATGAAAGCTGAATTCATAGAACTTTCATCCGATGTACAAGAAGTTGTTTGGCTTAAATAATTTTTGATCCACTTAGATATGTGTAAGAATGTTGTTGAACTTGTCACAATCAATTGTGATAGTCTGGGTGGAATAGCCTACACAAAGGATCCAAAGTACCATGGGAAGATGAAATACATTGACATAAAGTATAATTTTGTAAGAGTCATGGTTGTATAAAATGAAGTGAACGTGAAATACATATCTATGCATCAAATGATTGAACATCCTTTTAAAACAGCCATAGAATGTAATTTTTATGAAAGACATGTTAAGTCATTGGGTTTACATAGATGCTGATATATTTATTCTTGCCAATCATGTTCATGTAAATTCACATTATTGAGGTTAATGTTGATTAATGCCTAATTTTTTATTTTTTTAGTTCATATAGATATATTATTTTTTTATGTGGTGTACATAAATTCTTAAGGATAAAAATTATGTCAAACAGACAAAAGGATTGACCTATTCACACTGGCAATCGCCTCTATTGTGTAAATGATAAGTAGTTGAGATAAGACAATTATAAATTATTATTGCCAGACGCGATATTTGGGATCCACAACAAAACCAAAAAATCTAGCAGATGGTGCGGTGGTTCATTTGTTACAATATTTGAAGCACTTGAATGAGGTAGGTGTATTTAAACATAAACCTTATTTAGGATTAGCAAAATGACTTTGTAAAATACCTAAAAAATGGGGAACTTTTGGGTTATTCAAAAGTATCCCAAACTTTTAAGACCAGGGCTATAAGATTTTGTTTGGTCGATGGTAGTCTACAGTTGATATTGTCCAAGGTTCCCAAGGCCTTTCACTATGAGCCAAGCACGAGAAATCCAAGGTTGGCAAGGATTATTCCTAAAGATTGATGTACTTTAGTGCATTATGGAGTCCTCCTGAGGATTCTATGTGTTTGTGATAGCATTTGAGGGAGCATACATTGGGGAGAAGAAGAAAGGAGCATGCTTCTTGATGAATTCTTGAATTCATTCCAAAGGAAGGCATCCAACAAGGCCCTTAATTCATTAAGGCTAGAAATGTAATAACATAGGGTCTTATTTATTTTCTTATCATAAATAACTTCTTTTTATATTTTTTAAGACTTAAAATATTGATACACCAAAAACTCATTGTTATTGAGAGATTATGAGAGCTTGCTAAAGATTTTAGTTTTTTTCTTGTTTGAAAAAAGAGTTTCTTGGGATATCAATTTCCTTGAGGTTCTTCTTAGATTTAGGTGTTTATTGAGATATCATTGTCATGTTTATTATTAAAGTTGATTATCTTTGATTCTCTTTTTGTGTCCATCTTTTATGTTTTCTTGTTTCTTTGTTATATTCTAGATCGTGCTTTGTTTCTTCTAGTTCATCTTAGTTTTTGTTTTAGGTTTCTACCATTTGGTATCAAGAGCTTTGGAATAGGTTTGTTTTCATAAACCTAGTCTTAGGAAGTTGATATCTTAAAAAAATCAAAATCATTCCCAAAAAAACTGATCTTTTTTTTTAATTATATTTTTTATACTAGATCCTTGTTCGCTAGTATTTTTTTCGAGTCATCTGCAAATTTCATCTAATTTTAAGTATTGACGAAGATTCTACCATTAAAAGGCTTGAAGGTTTTGAAAATTTGAATATTTTGAAAATAGACCTTTCGATTGAAGCTCAAAATTTAGTGAGGTTTGTTCTCTAGGTCGAGCGAGAACTACTTCTAAAATTTGGAGTGATTTGGTGAAGTTTCAAGTTTGTTTGTTCTTGATGTTCTTGAATATGTTAAAGTTGTTCTTGAGGAAGAAGGTAAAAAAGGTACACTTTGATCTAAAATTTCCAAGTCAAAGTTGGTCAAAGTGTTTGTAGGTTCAAGTGGAAATTAATTGAAAAAAAAATTGAAGTTTGAAAAATAAATACTCTTTTTCCCACATCAACATGCCATGTCAGCGCCAGTGTAACAATTGACCAGTCAACTGCCAACCAACACACACACCAATCCACCCCCCACTCTCACTAGGGGCAAGTGAGACCCAAATGCAGATAGCTGAAAAATCAGAATTTCATACTTGGTTTTATTTTGGGTCCTAAAATTTTTTGAGACCCTAAATTTTTTCTAAGTGTCAAAACTTCAAGATTCTTCTTCTGAACTCATTTTTCTTTGATTTCTCAACTATTAAACAACTAATTAGCATCTTTAATTACTTGTTAACTAGTTTCTAATTATTAAATCATTTCTTTGATTCTTCAAACTAAGTAACAATACGTAATTTCTTCTACTTTTATTTACTTTGTTCTTGAGTTTGATTTTTTCATGATACCTTTTCTTTAGCTTTTATTCTTTATTTTCTGTTAAAAGTTCTTGGTTTTGGTCCTAAGCTTTTGAGATTTTGTTCTTGAGTATACAAGAATCCATTCTTAACCCTCAAGTAGAGATTGGACCCTTACAACTCATGAAGTTAAACAAGTCACAACCATTAGCCGAGGTGATTCGTGAAACAACCAAAAGTGTGCTTTCTTGAGTTCTTGTGAGATTTTATTTTAACTAACTTAATGTGTTTGCTTGTTTTTGTGAGTGTTTTAACTATTTACCTCTATCAAACTATGAAGAGGATGACTCGGTTACAACACGTGATCCCGTAATACGTGAATCGTTGAACAAGTTCTCCGCTTTCTCATTCTGAGTGGAAGAGCAGTTGAAAAGATTGGATATTCAAGTACAGACTCTTGAAGCAAGGAGTAGGGATGCTTTTTTAACTCTTCCATCCACTTTATATTATGTAAACACAAGTGGAGTTCACCATGACTCCCCAATCCCTATATCACCTGACGCTATTTACTAAATGCTCTATCCCATATCCAACGCTCTACCAATAATCACCCAAGCCACAAATACTACTCACCTTCATTAACTGCCATCATATGCTTATTTCCATCCCGAATACATATACCAAACACCATTAAATAAACCTCCACTACCACCAAATGACCACCAACCACCCTAAAATGCCCCCACCAATCCAAAATCTCCAACCATTGGATGATGAGCTACTTGAGTGGTTCCACAAGGAGTTCGAGAGAGTAGATGATGAATACTACAACTAAATATGAGGTCAATGCATATAATTTTATGGTGCTCATAAAGGTAGATGAGGAAGATATGGTTATATCTCTCAAAATAAGTAGGCAGAGGGGTTTTCAAGGCTATGAATTTCATGAGGAAAACTATGAAGAAGATTCTTGTGGTCGTAATGGATCTCATGGTCATATTGGGGGTCGATACACAAGACGTAAATCTATCTAGGTAACTCTTCCATCTTTAAAGGGTGAGAGAAATCTCGATGTGGTTTTTGATTGAGGGTGATACAATGAGATTAAATCTTCTTGATTAGTAAGATATCCAAGGTGTGAAAGACATCTTATACTATTGCTCAATTTGAGAGGTTTGCATCTACTTGGTGGGAAACTCAAGTGAAAGCTAGACAAATACATGGTTTAGCTCCCACTTCCACTTGGGAAGAACTCAAGGCTATCTGCAAATATGTCATTGATCGATATCATCAAGAGAAACTCAGGAAGATTTATACCTTGTAACAAGGCACAAATATATAGAGCAATATTATGATGAATTCCTACTTGTGACGATGAGAATAGACTTTAAAGAGGATATTTTGAATGCTAAACACGGTATTAAGTGGTGTTTAGCAAAGAGATTTCTTCCAAAATGAGGATTCATAATTATCATGACATTAATGAAACTCTAAAAGTGGCTATTGAGATAGAGTTGGGTCTCAAGAAAGAGAAACTTCACAAGTCAAGAGGCTACAAAGGGTCTTGGACTATAACAAAAAAAAGGGATCTTCCTCTTACAATTGGTGAAAGAATAAGGGAACCACGCAAGATACCAAAAAGCCATTGGTCAAAAAACTTAAAATGAGAAGTCTGTTTCCTAAATCTATTCCAATTGAAGGAGGTACTTCTTCTAAACCTCTTAGATATTTTAATTGTCAAGGATTTGGTTATAGAATGAGTGAGTTCCCGACTGGAGGGAATTTGTTCTCATAGTCAATAATTCTTATAATATTGATGATACAAACCTTTTTGAGGGGATTAAATGGGGGTGCTCATGAAAAAGGTGATTTTGATGAGGAGAAGAAGAGTGAGGATTATGGGGATATTGTTATTCCTTGTAAGTTAACTAGAAGGTCCATGTTCATCAAGTACATACCTTAAGAAGGGGAGCTCATCTCCCTAAGATATGTAGTGAGAAGAAAAATGGTAAGCAAGGCCATGGATGATTCAAACCAAAGGAAAAACTTTTTCCATTATAAGTGGCTCACTAAGGAAAATATGTATTTTTTGATAATCGATGGTGGGAGTTGTGCTAATATTGCAAGCACTACTTTGGTGTATTTTCTTCATATTCCCACCACTAAACACTCTAACCCCCTTTAAAACTTTAATAGTTGAGTGAATGCGAGGAGTTAAAGGTAAATAAGAAAATTGCGATCAATTTTAAGATTGATAAGTATCATAATGAAGTTTTGTGTGATGTGGTGCCAATGCAAGCTTGTCACCTTTTACTTGGGTGTCCATGGAAATATAATAGAACTACTAATTATGATGGCTGAATCAATCAATAATTCTTTAAATATGGGCATAAAACATCTTACATCCTATGACACTAGTATAAGTTAGTAATATGTACCACAAGTTGAGGGAGTTGAAAGAGAAAGAAAAGGGTATGGATGCTAGTAGTGAGGTTAAAGGTGTTGTAAAGGAGAATGAAGGGAAATGTACTTCTAAGGGGAAAGATAAGGTGTCACTTCTGGCAAGTTTTAAGGAGGTTAAAGATGAGTTAGAGGAGAGGCATCCAATGGTCCTTCTATGCATAGGGACTATTCTTCGCTAACTAATGAAATAACCTTTTCTCCGCCTAGTTTTATTTATTATTATTTACAGGGTTATAAAGATGTGTTTCCACCTGAACTTCCAAAAGGATTACCTCCAATAAGAGGAATTGAGCATCAGATTTATTTTATCTTGGGGTCCTAATTACCAGACAAACCGGCCTATAAATACAATCTGGAGGACACCAAGGAACTCCAAAGGTAAGTGGATGAACTCCTTGAGAAAGGATTGGTACGAGAGAGCATGAGACCATATGCGATACTGGTGATTTTGGTTCCCAAGAAGGATGGCACTCGGAAAAATATATGTGGATTGTTGAGCCATCAACAAAATAACGATAGAGTATTGTCATTCCATTCCAGGACTTGATGACACACTTGATTATTTAAGTGGTTCTTGCATATTCTCTAAGATAGATCATTAATATTGGGCGTATTTATATGTCCACGCACCAATATTCACCCATACTAAGAGTTGTTCTACGAGGAAAAATATGTTATTCTCAATGTGTTTGAGTTGAAATTGCATGATTTAGATAATGGATATGATTATTGTTGCAAGGTTGATTTTTTAATGAAATTGGATGCAATTGGATGCATGATGAGAAATGAGTAATGATTGAAGATTTGGTAGTGATTTTCTGTACATGAGAAGAAGTGGATTGAGCTTGGAAAGCATGAATTTGGAGGCAAAAATAAGTAAAGAAGTAATGAGATAAGAGGGAGCAAGCTTTACGGCACAGAAGCTATTCCCCCGACTATGCCCCACATTGCCCTATGTATTTTTGGACCTCCAAAGGTGAATTCCAGTGAGGGTCCATAATGTGCCCGTGGTGCGGACCCTATTCCCTTGAAATGATCAATGCGATGTGGACCCCATTCCCATGGATTCACTTCCACAACACAACTCTTATTCCCTCAGAGTAAGTCCTGTGATGCGATGGTGGGTATTTAGTGGGATAAAATTTTCCTACTATAAAAGGAACACTTAAACACAATTGAGAGGACTTTGGAAGACGTACAACAGAGGCTAAAAACACTACGATACTTCTCTTTGCATTTTTGAAATTCATTCTTTCGACAATACTTTTTGGTATGATTAATTATTCATTTTTGATGTTGAATTCAAACATGAGTGGCTAAACACTCTTGTTCTAGAGTTGAGGCCGAGAACAAGAATACACTTTGATATTCATAGAGTAGTTTATTGTTGAATTATCATATGGGTTAGTCTTAATCTCTTGTGCTTACTATTTTGATGAATGACCACCATTAAAATACATCTATATTCCTTTGTGAATCCAAGAGGAGAATCATAGGTTAGATCAAAGAGTTTAAGGAGCAAGGTTCTTATTCTCTTATAAAATAAAGGATTTGAATTAACATCTAGGATAGGAATATACCTAGAAGCCTTCTGTGGTTCACTTACATAATAATATCTTAATGCATCTAATTGGATTATTGCAACCCCACTCAATGATGTAGTTATAATATACATTTAGGTAGAAGATTAGAGGATCGGGAGACCATGATCATACCCTACAACCTGCAAATAAATAACCTCATAATTAACTAAACCACGATAAGAATAGAGATTTGTAAGATTGTTAAAAGCATCTCAACCCTGGAATCCTCACTTATATTATTTACAAATTTACTTAAGTTGCTATTGTCATACTCTGTTATTTATTTATTAATTAGATTATTACTTAAATCTTCAAAACCATCTTGACGCTCTTAACACTTAATACATAGTTGTTGAAACTGAAGTTAGTAGAATTGCTAGTTAAGTAGTCCTCCTAGGTACGGTATCCGATTATCTAAGTCACTATATTATTTGTACGATCGCATGCACTTATGTGTATGATAGACTGCAACAAGTGTTTGGCATTGTTGTTGGGGACAAGTTAAGTGTTAACGACTTAATCTTAGTGGATTAATTTTGTAGGACTAGTGAAGTACCGAATTGGAAAGAGATAGAGAGTTACTAGAGCCTTATTCAAAACCAGAATAGGCATTTCACTTGAGGCGAAGAGCTTACTATCCAATTCAGCAAGTTCAAATGGCGGATCAAAGACATGCTAATCTTAATGATCCGGTTGATCCTAATGCTCAACATATTCCATCTACGGCGATTTCAGTTGTTCATGTTTGAGAAGAAGCTATACCAATGCGTGAAGTGGGAATCTGATTCACGAACCATGCTATGAAGTGCATCCGCAAGCTATAGATGGGTGGTCGGTTTGAATTGAAGCAAAATATGGTGCAACTGTTGTGTTCAAGTGGATAATTTTTAGGGTTGTCACTTGAAGACCCGCAATAGCACATGTAGACCTTCTTGGAAATTAGTGTTACCTATATTCATGCTGGGGTATCTACTAATTATGTCAGACTGACACTCTTCCCCTTTTCTTTAATTAGGGAAGCAAAGAGGTGGTTATATGCTGAACCATCAAAATTGATCACATCCTGGGATTATCTGGCTTAGAAGTTCCTTTTTTGATTCTTTCTATCAAGGAAGACATCATGCTTGAGAAGTAAGATTCTGAGTTTTAGGCAGAAAAAATGAGAAAATATTTACCAAGCTTGGGAGAGATTTAAGGGTATGCTTAGAAATTGCCCTTATCATTATTAGTATAATAATTTATTGGTTCATACTTTCATAGAGGGTTTGGGACCAAACACCAAGATTATCTTAGATTTAGCCGTTGGCGAGCAAGGTCTTAAGAAGACATATAATGAATTATATACACTGCTGAATTAGATTTCACAAGGGAATCTTGATGGCATGCTGACTCGAGGAGTGCTCCAAAGAAGGATGCAGGTGTATTGGAGGTAGATAGTTTACTGCTTTATCAGCTCAGCTTACTGCACTACAAAGTCAGATAACTAATCTGTTCAGTAATATAAAGTTTGGGGTCACACAACCGACAACAACAACTAATGCAATTTAACAGGAAGATGCTTGGTGTGAGATTTGTGAGAGTAGTGAGCATGAAACAAATTCTTGTGCGGTTAATCTAGATTTTGTTAATTATGTGGGGAATGTGAATCATTAAGGACTATAGAACTATGGTAGCACCTATAATCCTAACTGGAGGAACCATCCCAATTTCTCGTAGGGTGGAAATCAGGCGCATAATAATAATCAGTACAGGGGCCAACACAATAGAATCAACAGTATTAAGATCAAGGGAATTAGACCACAATTCAGACTAACAATATTAAAGAGATGTTGAAGAATATTATGGCTACTCAAGCAAAGTTGGTAGCAAATGTGAAGAGCCAGCAACTTATTACAACAAACTTGGAGATGCAACTTGGTCAGATTGCAGAAGCACAAAACACTAGACCTTAGGAAGGTCTACCTAGTAATGCTGAGATGAATCCAAAATAGGTAAATGCAGTCACTACTAGGAGCGATTTGTAGTTACAGAAGTTCAAACCTGAGCAAGTAAATCATGAGGTTACTATTGGTGATACTAAAAAGAATAGAGAGAAAGTGGTTGAAAAAAAAAGTTGAACGCAAGGAAATTAATGTCGAGAAAAAAACTCTACCTCCACCTTTCCCTTAAAGGCTTCGAAAATACCAAGAATATACTAGTTATAAAAAGTTTTTAGAGACTCTTAAGTAGGTTCATGTTAATCTCCCTCTTATTGATATTTTTTATAGTGTTCCAAAGTATGTGAAGTATATGAAAGACATAGTGGCAAATAAGAACCATTTGATTGAATATGATACCGTAGCACTTTTTGAGGGGTGCACATCCAAGATTTAGAATAAATTTCCCACAAAGCTGAAGGATCCAGGAAGTTTCATATTGCAGATTACTATTGAAAAATCCATCAGTGCTCGGGGTTTATGTGATTTAGGGGCAATCATTGATCTCATGCCCACATCTTGGTACAGAAAGATGGGTATTGGGAGTCCCAAACCCACAACCATTATTTTCAATTAGTCGGTAGGTCTCTAGCTAGGCCTAACAGATCATTGAAGATGCACTGGTTCAAATGGAACCACTTATTTTTCCAGTGGATTTTGTTGTTCTCGATCTTGATATTGATCCGATTGTTCCATTTATTTTTAGACGTCTATTGTTAGCAACTGGGCAATCACATATTGATGTAGCTACAGGGAAGAAGACCATGAAAGCTCATGAAAAAGTTGAGATTTTTTATCTGTATAAGGCAATGAAATTGCCTACTATATATAAAGAGTTGTTTGTTATTACAGTTGTAGACCTTGTGTCTGAGGTCCACCTCTTTCTGTCTAATAACCCACTTAAGTAAGAATTGATGGGTATGATATTTATGGTGATGTAGAGGCATTGTAAATGGTGCAAATTATTGATTTGGCATGGATTGACATGAGAGTTACTTAATTTGAGCCATTGAATAAATCGATTGGACCATCTCCAAAGACGTTTGTTGATGAAACACCAAAACTAGAGCTCATAGTTCTTCCATCTTACTTAAAATATACTTTTCTTGGTGAGGATGATACTTTGCCTATAATTTTGTTTGCATGTTTTTTTGATGTGCAGGTGAGAGAGGCATTGACCGTGTTAAAAAAAAAAGTAGGCAACTGAATGGCAGATGTCGGATATCACAAGAATTAATCTAACTTTCTGTATGCACAAAATATATATGGAAGAAGGATAAAAAGCAAGTATGCTGCACTAGCAATACTGATTTTGGTGATGAAAGAAGTGGTCAGAAAAGAAGTCATAAGTGTCTTGATGCTGGGATAGTCTATCTCATATCCGACTATAAATGAGTCAACCCTATGCACTGCATCCCAAAGAAAGAAGGGATGACTGTTGTCACCAATGAAGATAATGATCTAATTCCTACCCCAGAATGACTGGATGATGGATCTACATAGACTACAAGAAATTAAATGAAGCCACGAGAAAAGATTATTATCCCATTCTGTTCATTGATCAAATGTTGGATAGGTTGGTAGGGCAGGAATACTATTGCTTTTTGGATGGATATTTAGGGTATAATTAGATCACAATAGCACCAAAAGATCAGGAAAGGACCACCTTTACCTGTCCATGTGGAATGTATGCGTTCAGATACATGCCTTTTGGCCTTTTCAATGCTCAAGCAATGTTCCAGAGATGCATAATGGTAATCTTCTATGATATGGTGCAAGAATTTGTTGAGGTATTAATGGAAAACTTTTTTATCTATGGTAACTCATTTGATGTTTAGTTGTAGAATCTAGATCGAGTCTTAGCCCATTGTAAAGAGATAAATCTTCTATTGAATTGGGAGAAGTGCCACTTTTTTGGTCAAGGAAGGAATTATTCTTTGTCATAAGGTGTCACACAGAGGACTTGAAGTAGACAGAGTCATAATTGAAGTTATTAAAAATCTACCTTATCCTGTACAATAAAGGGAGTGAGGAGTTTTCTTGGGCAGATAGGATTTTACAAGAATTTTATCAAAGTTTTTTCAAAGATAGCAAGTACAATGTGCAAGTTGTTGGAAAAAAAGGCTAAGTTTGATTTTGGGGCGAGTGTCAGAAGTATTTGAGGGACTGAAGAGAAGATTGACAGAGGCATCCATCCTAATTTCACCTGATTGGGCACTACCATTCAAGTTGATGTGTGATGTGAGTGATTTGACTATTGGAGTGGTATTGGGGAAATAAAAAGATGAGTTATTTCATTCTATTTACTATGCAAGTAAAGTCGTAGATGCATCCCAGATGAATTACACAGTCACAAAGAAGGAGATGCTATCACTTGTATATGCATTCGACAAATTCAGATCTTACTTGGTGGGCACAAAGGTTATTGTTCAGATTGTCCATGTTGCTATATAGTATTTGTTCAATAAGAAGGATGCAAAGCCAAGGTTGATAAGGTGGATTCTTATGCTTTAAGAGTTTGATCTAGAAGTTCATGATAAAAAAGGAGCTAGAAATTAAGTGGCAGATCATCTTTTGAGACTTGAAATTCATGATGACGTGGCCGATGATAAGCTTTGTATTTGAGAGGAATTTATAGATGAACAACTATTGGCATTTGATATAGTGAAAGTTCCATGGTATGCTGATATAGTAAACTTACTAGTAGATGGTATCTATCCTCCAAATGCCACTAGTCAACAGAAGAAGAAGTTGTTCCATGACTCTCATGCTTATGTATGGGATGAGCCATTTCTCTTTAAGCAGGGTGCAGATCAAATAATGAGAAGATGTGTTCCAGAAGTTGAATCTAAGAAGATACTTGAAAGTTGTCATTCAACGCCTTATGGAGGTCACCATAGTGGAGGAAAGATAACTCAAAAGGTATTGCAGATTGGTTTTTTTGGCCCACACTATTTAAAGATGCTATGAATTATGTTCAAAGTTATGACCAGTGCTATAGAATGGTCACAATATCAAGGTGACATGAAATGCCCTTGAATAATATTTTGGAAGTGGAAAACATTTGATGTGTTGGGAATAGACTTTGTGGGACCATTCTGACCATCTCATGGCAATTTGTAAATTCTGGTGGTTATTGATTAAGTGTCTAAATGGGATGTTGCTCTCCCCATGAATGATTCAAGAGTTATGATGAAGTCAAAAAGCAATTTTTCTCTCATTTTGGCACACCAAGAGTGATTATCAGTGATGGAGGTACACGCTTTGTTAATACTTAGTTTAAAAATTTGTTAGCTAAATATGGTGTTAGGTACAAGGTGACCACAATGTATCACCTACAAACAAGTTGCGAAGTGGAGGTGTCTAATCACGACATCAAGCAGATATTACAGAAAATAGTAAATGGACAACGTAAGGATTGGTCGAAGAAGTTAGATGATGCACTATGGGCATATAGGACAGCCTATAAAATGCCCATTGAGACCTTTCCTTACCACTTGGTATATGGTAAAGTTTGCCACTTGCTTATGGAGCTTGAGCATCAGGCTTATTGGGCAGTAAAGAAATTAAATCTCGATATAAAGGCTGCTGGAGAGAAGCGATTGCTAAAACTAAATTAACTTGATGAGTTTCGCTTGCATGCTTATGAAAATGCAAAATTGAATAAAGAAAAGAACAACAGTTGGCATTATAAGAATATTTTGAATTGGGCTTTTGAGCTTGGACAACTTGTGTTGCTATTCAATTCAGGATTGAGGGTGTTTCCAGAGAAGCTGAGGTCCAAGTGGTCTGGGCCATTTGAAGTGGTGAGATTGACTTCACATAGAGTTGTCAAATTATAGAATAAGGACAAAAGTGAAAAATTCATGGTGAATAGACATAGAGTTAAGTATTATTGGGCAGACTATGGGGATCAACACAATACATCCATCACCTTTGCAGATGAATGAAGTTGAGTTGGGTCGTCCAATGACGGAAACTAAGGCGCTAAGTGGGAGGCAACACATGAATGTAATGTAATAGTGTAGTTTATTTCTTAGTTGTTTGATGAAAAGGAAAAGAGAAAAAAATATAGAAAAGAAATCAAAAATACAAAAAGATGTGTCATGCCATGACCAAAACTAAGGCGCTGAGTGGGAGGAAACCCACCTTTTCTTATGTTATTTTGTTATTTTTGTTTAGTGTGTGGGAATTAGAAACTTAATAGCATGATGGAGAATGAGAAGTAAGTGAAATTTTGTCAAAGTAAAGCTCTCAGGTAAGTAAAATATGCACTACGATGAGGTATGAGGAGAAAACAATAAGGGGGGATAAAATATCCCCCCAAAATGCAAAAATCCTTGGCCCAAAAATGTAATTTCCAGTGAGAATGCGCATTGATCCCGCTATGCGGAGCCCAATTCAATGAAATAAGTGGTGCGACGTGGAGGTTAGCTTGTGCACTACGCACCTCGATGCAGACTCCATATCAAATCAGGTAAAAACCTAAAATCTGGTTCCCTTTATCCTCCTTTCCCTTTAAATACTCCCTTAGTTCCCAATTCCCCTCTCCTATAGTAACCCTAGCCACACTACTCCCCCATTCTCTAAGATTTATACTCTCTTCCATTAGTGTTAATTTTAATAAAAAAGGATCTTTTCCTTCATCTTCTTCAATACAACTAAGGTAAGTACTCATATTCTTATTCTTTTTACTTATTTAAGTGCAAGAAGTGAAATGATCTTAGGCATAATTAGAGTAATACAGTTGGTTTGATTGATACTTAGTGAGATGTTTTGAGTTCATGAAGAATTTTTATGCTATAAAAGAATGTTGTTATGCTACATGTGCTTTGCTTGTTTCATTGTTGTTGAAATAGACTAATAACATATGATTTTAGTGGAATATTGCACATTTGGGTAACATGCATAATTTAAAAAGATGTAGTGAAGGTGTGGGATAAGTAGTGGCACTTAATTTAGCATGTGGGGTGTACGTTGATAAAAAGTAAAGTCTAAGTACCTTAGGGTTGTTAAGTTACCCTACCATGATAGCAACTAAGTGTGGGGTGGTTTGTAAATCTCCACACACTTAGTGGTTGCTACGATATTATGATACGAGTGCCATTGATTTGAGTTTATGCTTGAAATTATGCATGCACTTTCTTCAAGTGTTAAATTGGGAATATGTATGAGTACATGTTGGTGTGGTCCTGGTGAAACAAAGAAATTATACACCTAAAGTTGTTTTTGATGAAGTGAGGTGGAATATAAGAGTTATAAGTTGAACAACTATCTGAATTGATGGTTTCTTGATATCTGAGGAGTTGTGCTTATGTGAATTGTACATTGAATAGGGGAACTATGAGTACCCAATTTCTCATACCTACGCACCTATACTATAAACTAAGTGTAAGGTGTCCTCAACACTTTCCCAAACTTAGTGTTTGCTAAGTTCAAAATAGGTGGCTTTTTTGATGTGTTTGCTGAATGTTGTGATTAACAGATGATATGTCTAATCAATAGCAAAAGGTTAAAACCGTGGCTAAACCTTCTGAGCTGGCACAAAAAAAGAGTAAACAAACTGGTCATGTGCCCCGACCTATGACTATTCCATATGGGCATGCTAGGAGGTACGACACTAAATGGATTGTAGAGGCCAACAAGAAATGGTATACAAAGCACAATGAGTCTAAGTATTCTGCAGATTAATTCATTGATTGATAAATCCTGTTGAGAGAGTTTCCTAGCATGGTTCACCAGATAGAGTAGCTATATATGCACTTCTTGTTTGATCAACCTCATGAGTGTAACCTGAAACTTATTAGGGAGTTTTATGTAAATTGGGACCCATAAAAACAGGACTTAGAGGTCAAGATATGAGTCCAGGTGGTCACTTTTATTGCTCATTCTTTGAATATCCTTCTAGGTGCACCTGAGGTAGATGATGAGCCTCTGAAGCTGATGAATATCAAGCCGCCATATACAGGCATTCACCACTTGTTATGCAGGAACAACTCTACAACCAGAGAGACACATCATAAAGACAGCGACATTCCCTCACATTCTCCTATAGTCACATAAACATGGAGGCCCACATGTGGGTAAAGATTATTTACCACTATCTTATCCATGACTGAGGTGACATACGACCGGGTATGTCTTATTATGCCTTAATGCATGATGATGCTGATGTGAATATAGGTGCTGTAATTTTTTGGCTATGAGAAAGGCACGCTTTCATTAAGGGCGCAGGTATGGCTTTGGAGGTTTATTGAAGAGGTTCCTGAGGGATCAGGGTATAGAAGAAGAGACACTAGACTATAGGCCGACTGTGGACACTCTCCCTATGGGTGTGTATCATACTAAAGGTGTTACTATATCTCATGGTCCTATATTGACTATGCCCGAGAGTCAAGCTCAGAATGATAAGATCACAACCCAGATTTATGGGCTACAACTGCTATAGTTTTGGATCATTGGACGCCAAGCTGCACAGGAGGAAATTTGAGCTGTAGAGATGGATTATCCTCTTGGTCATCATCTGAAAACCATACTATGGATTGGCTCAGATTTTATTAAGAATATTTATAAATATGTGCCCATTGACAAAGAGTATCGGATGCGTGATTCAGATTTAGAGTTAGATGAGGAGGAAGACGCAAATGAGCCTAACTTGGGAGCTAAAGCTTATGGTCTAGATTCTAATGATGACATGGATGATATATGACTAGGGAGTTGATCCTCGCCTTATGATTTGGTTGATTTACAAGCACTGGGATAATGCTTCATTTTAAGTGTGTGGTGGTGGTATCTCATTCTTTGTACTCTTATTAGTTATGTATGTTGGATATTTTATTTCATTCTTTATCTGTTGGATTCATTCATTCTAACTATTCAAAACTATATGGTCTATAATAGTTAGCATTGATGAGGTTTGCTTATTAGTTATGTTACTTGGTAGTTACTTTTGTCTAAAAATAGGAGTAAAATTTTTATTTTTGCCCTCAAGGAAATTCTTAATAAGTCGTCATAGTTAGGTGCCCTCCCCTATGATGGATGGATGACGACCGTCTTAAGGGGAGTTAGTCGTAGAAAATAAATAAGCAAAAAGAACTGAACCACAACTTTATGGAGAGATGCTTTATGTTGGGCCATTGGTTGCTTGACTTGGAACATACTTCTTTGGAAATAGAAGCTTGTCATAAATAAAAAGGGATCTAGTTTTAGATTCTTAATCTCTATAGGTGTAATTTTTAGTTTGTTTTCTTATATCTGAATTTGAAAAGCGAGAGATCGGAAACCATAGGGATTCGACTTCAATCTAGCATGCACAAAGAAAGAGAGAGGTTTGTATTTATTCTACATTTATAGTGATGTCTATAACTTGCTCCGTGTGTTTATGAAGAAAATAAAGGATGTTGGGTTTAGGTAATGATGTAGGGTGGTGATAACATTGCATATAATGTTTGCTTGAAGTTGTTCGAGGACGAACAAGATTCTAAGTGTGGGGTGGTGATCCTGGGTGTATTTATATGTCCAAGAACCATTATTCGCCCATACTAAGACTTGTTCTATAAACAAAAATGTGTTATTCTTATTGTGTTTGAGTTGAAATTGTATGATTTAGCTAATGGAAATGATTAGTGATGTAGGGTTGATTTTTTTATGAAATTGGATGCAATTGGATATATAACGGGAAACGAGTAATGATAGAAGCTTTGGTAGTGATTTCTTGGACATGAGAAGAAGTGGATTGAGGTTAGAAAGCATGCATTTGGAGGCAGAATTAAGTAAAGAAGCAATAAGCCGAGAGGGAGAAAGCTGTGTGGTGTGGAAGCTATTCCACCGGACTGTGCCCTACGTCGCCCTATGTATTTTTGGACCTCCAAAGGTGAATTCCAGTGAGGGTCCGCGATAGCACCGCGGCGTGGACCCCATTCCCTTGAACTGACCAATGAGGTGCAGACCCCATTCCCATGGATTTACTGCAATGATGTGGCTCTTATTCCCCTGGAGTGAGTCTTGCGATGGGGTGGTGGGTATTTAGTGGGTTAAAATTGTCCTACTATAAAAGGAACACTTAAACATATTTGAGAGGACTTTGGCAGATGTACAATAGAGGCTAAAAACACTACAATACTTCTCTTAGGTTTTTTTGAACTTCATTCTTTCAACATTACTTTTTGGTATGATTAATTATTCATTTTTTATGTTAAATTCGAACATGAGTGGCTAAACACCCTTGTTTTGGGGTTAAGGCCGGGAACATGATTACACTTTGATATTCTTGAAGTAGTTTATTATTGAATTATCATATGGGTTATTCCTAATCTCGTGTTCTTACTATTTTGATGAATGGACACCATTAAAATACATATATATTTATTTGTGAATCCAGGAGGAGAATCATAGGTTAGATCGAAGAGTTTAAGTAGCAAGGTTCTTATTATTTTACTAAATAAAGGATTTGAATTAGCATCTAGGATACAGATATACCTAGAAGCTTTGTTTGGCTCACTTGCAGGATGACATCTTAATGCATCTAATTGGATGATTTCATACCTACTCAACGACGTAGTTGTAATGTCCATTTAGGTAGAAGATTAGAGGATCGGGAGACCATGATCATACTTTAAACCCTGGTGCGTCGCGGTGAGTATAGCGATGGAGGGGTCACTGTATCGTGGTGAAGATCAAATTGGCAATTGTTATATTCCAATAACCTCTATTGTACTGCATCGCGGTGGAAATCGTGATGACAGCCTTGGCGCATCGCGGTGAAGGTTTAATTCGGTTTCCAGTTACAAATTTAAATTTACAAGGGTAGTCTGGTCTTTTCCCATTGCCCCAATTCATAAAAACATGGGATTTATCATCAGTTAAGGCATTATATACCCTATTTTCATAATTCCTCCTCAAAATAAACCCTATCCATTACCCAAATTCATCAAGTTCAACCATTATTTCTTTGAGGAAACTAAAAAAATTCAAGCTTCTCCAACCAAGAATGATCAAGAACGTCAATTTTCTTGCAAGATTAAAACTTTAAGGTATGTTAGATGTTTATTCATGGGTTCTTTTCACCTATTGAGTCCAAGAACACAATTTCATGTTTTAAAGGTATGTTTTTTGCATGTTATCATGAATTCTATCCACGAATTTCCATGAATCACGATTTTATATCATGTTTACATGCAATTGTTGTTGTTATTAAATCCTACACGTGTTGAATGGTGCTTGTTTGCAGATTTAAACCTTAGTTAGTGATTTTAGTATTGGAATCATGCTATCTTTACATGTTAAAACTATCCCCATGTTTAAACCATGAATTGCAAGTGTTTGATGAAATGCCTCAAAGAATGAGTAATTACATGTCATGTCCTCAAAGTGATAGTATGATCTTGTTATTATTGCTATCGAGTCTTGGGGTTTTGAATACCCGAAACTTAGCTATTTACCTAGTTTTCAGTATCTATCAAATAGTTTCAGAATAGCCATGAGCATTATCAGTTCAGTCAGTTACCATAAACAGTAAAGTTTAGTTTAATCCAGTATCCAGTGTCTTTTAGTTGGGAGTAGGATTTAGCACCGAGCGAACCTAGGTATGGGGGATCAACTTCCAGTTAAGAGTGTGACCTTTAGTAGCAGTCCCTGCATTCCAAAACTACATAGCCAGCGTAGGTTAGAGATGTTAACCTGCCTGTTGAGGGTTGACACATATCTTACTAGAGCACCTGCCAGTAGAGGGTTGCTTTTTAATCCTTTGGGACTTCATTTCAGTGGACCCACACAGCTAGTGTTAGTACTCGTGGCACGGTATTGATACCCTTCCAACTGGGGTTACAGGTTGGACCCTAATTAACTCCTATTGTGGATGTCGGTTAGATGATAGCTCACATACTCTCAGTCCAGTATTCAGTTCAGAGTTCAGTTTTTGTCTTGCTTGGCCATGACATATAGTTATTAGTTGTTCAGTATCAGTATTTCTGTTTACAGACTATCCAAATATCATGTCATATGCTTGGTTATGCATTCTCAGATTTTACAGCTTCCTCGCATACTATACATCAGTTACCTCATGTTATTTATTCAGTCAGCTATTACTCATGAATATGAGCTATGCAAGTCAGCCTAACCTCATTTAGCATACCAGTACATTCAAAGTACTAACCACATACTTATTTTTTGGATGTCTCATATCATAGGTTCGGACGCTTAGGTTCCCGACTGCACTTAGATATTCCAGCGCATCAGCAACAACAGCAGTGGTAAGTCCTCATGTTTTAAGGACCGTTTATGTTTATTTCAATGTTTTAGTTCAGTTATTTAGTTCGGGGACTTTTCCCATCAACTCTACCTTCAGTCAGTTTAGAGGCTTTTTAGACTAGTACATACAAATAGTCAGATTTCAGTTGCTATTATCAGTTGTTTTATCAGTATTGACAGTATGTTTCAAACATTTTTAAACTATGAGTCAATATTCATTTTCAGTTGCTAAAACTTTGTGTCATTTCCAGTTAAATTCCATATATGTTATTTGCTATTTTTTTTGTGCCCATAGCAGGTACCAACATGGATTAGCTTGTGGTCCTTTGGGGATGTAAGCACCGTGTGGCGTCCAGGGTGTACCCTCGAGGAATTTCACATGCCCTAGAATAGAGCCAAAAACAAGTCTAAATAGTCTAAAGCATAAGAGACCAAAACATGAAATGTAGTCTTCCAATGTATGGAAGCTCACCACTTCAATGTCAACTCATGCACTGATCCTGAATCCTAATCACTGAGAAGGAGAAGTAGAAGTATGGAAATTTCCTACTTTTCATGGGGATACAACATTCGGAGATGGTTAGAGGTTGGAGAGCTATCATGTAACTCAGGAATACGAGGAAACATAATTTCATGATCAACAGTTCAAACTCATTCAATGCATACACATATACATATACACATGCCGTGATAGGGGAACAACTTTTAACATGTATTTCAAAACCTTAGTACTAATTGTATAGCTCAACCGTCAAAACCATATTTAAAACATGAGTAATGCACAATAAAACCATAGGAAAATAATTAATTGACCATTTTGTCAAACCCCCTAATCATGTCAAAACCATTAATTTTAATCACGTAAATAACCATGTACTTTATGAAATAGAGATATTATGTTTAAGGAAAGATTCAGATGCTTGAAATATCTAGTTTCACAAAGAGAATTTAACTCTAGAGTCCTTAGATGATCAACTTGATGAAACCCTAGCTTGACTTGCTTGAGGGAATTCAGAGAGCTTTTTGGAATGTTTTAGAAGTTACTTGGATTAGTTTTTGAGTGCTAATGACACCCTAAAGAGATTATAAGTCGTGGGTTTCAATTTGGATAAGAGGGAAATATCCAGAATGCCCTTAACTTAAAAGCTGAAAAAGTGCCGCCTTTTACAACGGGTCAACCCTTGACTTGTAGCCACTCCTTATGACTCATCACAACGAGTCGTAACCAAGGCATCACCACCAAGGTACCCCATATTGTTGACCTTACGCCTCATCCACAAGATTTTTAATGGGACCCTACGACTCGTAGGGTCTAGTTGTAGTCAACATAGAACGTAAATAGGGTATACACTGGACACCCTACGATTATACCTAATGACTCGTAACATATCCTTATGGATCTTCGTGAGCCACTTATACTCAGAGCAGAATCTTGCCACAAACTTACTGATTTGGTTACAACTCATCCCAACGACTCGTCAGGACATGTGTAACGCCCCAAAATCGGGTCCCAAGACGTCATACGGTGCTTAGGATCATAAGTGACCCCAAGCTAACCTTTCTACTGGCATAACTCATAACCAACTAAACAAAAAGTATAAATCTATACAAATCTATGGAAAATAACTCTTTTCTAAATATGATAGATACAAAACTAAATTTACAAGATTACAACTCTGCTTTTACAACCAAAACTGAAACAGAATACATCAACTTCTACTGACTGTCTATGAAGCCTCTAGTAGTACTGACTGTAGGTAGCTGGGTCATGACTCCCGACTATCCCAACTCAATACGACTGAATAAAGAAAATACAACACTTCTCAAACTATATAACTAACTCAAGCCCTTGATTCAAAAGGACTCATCACCTGTTGATTGGATGTCGCGACTAACTAGATCTGAAGATGTACACTATACCTTGTACCTACATTCCGAGAAAATGTAGCCCACATACGAATATGTGGGCCAGTACCATGGAAACCTATACTTTCCTAGCATAACAAATACCATCAATAACTCTTTTCATACTTTAAGCAAACAACAATCCACCTTAACTAATATTCTCCTTCTCTAACTTCACTAAACTAACAAATAAGGGTATATCACCTCATTACTAATTCAATCATAAGCAAAAATTCAGCTATACATATTCAATAAATCGCCCTTACCACCATTCTTTCCACTACACTTCTAAACCCACAAGTTCAACTAACACAAGACTTTCAACTAAACGTTACTAATTCTGTCACTACACAGAAACACACACTTTTAACTAACAACAGAACAACAAGATAAACAACAAGTTGCTAGTGAATCAAAATAGGCCTCACACGGCTTCACTAGGCTTTGGTTTTGTATTTTAAATGAGAAAATTAGATGAATAACAAAGCAACTATGCTAGTGAATCGAAATAGGCCTCACACGGCTTCACTAGACTTTGATTTTTCGCAAACATAATCATAACAAGATTACATAATACAAGAGATAGAAACTTGACACACAACATTCAATGATCTAAGAATACACCTTACTCTATCTTAATTAAATAACTCATAAGAACAAGCGTATAACTTCAAATCTGATGGACTTATAACATACTAGAAGGCTCCTCTCAAGCCGTTTTATGAAACTTCTGAAACTTCTGCTAGCAATTATAAAAGCATTATCTGGAGAGGAACTGGAACTTGCCAAACATGTTACTTCAAGGACATAGATAGAGAAGTATAGATTATCATTATGGATTATGAGGAGAAATTCGAAAGAACATCTGACTCAGGCTTTGTGTACGGTTTCTATAGGCCTGATAAAGTACTTCAGTTTTCAAAACTCAAAAGTACTGATAGGATACTTTCTAGCTCTCTTACAGTCCCATAACTATCTATGGAGAATAAAGCTCAACTGTTTCTGATACCTTAGAAACAAGGCGGAGATGGCCCGACTAGAGTAAGATGAGAATCTGTATAAGTTTCTTGGAGAACTTTTCTATAGCATGATTTAAGACTTAAAAGAGTGGAGACATTTCCTAAATGCCCTGTAGCCTCTCGAAGAAAAGTGCAGACGTCTCCGTACCGTTCCGCAAGACTCTACTAGACACGGCTTCATAGATACCCTAGGACACTTGAACTCTGTGCTCTGATACCAAGTTTTTAACGCCCCGAAATCGGGTCCCGGGATGTCACATGGTGCTTAGGATCACAAGTGACCCCAAGATAACCTTTCTACTGGCATAACTCATAAGTAACTAAACAAAAAGTATAAATCTATACAAATCTATGGAAAATAATTCTTTTTTGAATATGATAGATACAAAACTAAATTTACAAGATTACAACTCTGCTTTTACAACCAGAACTAAAACAGAATACATCAACTTCTACTAACTGTCTATAAAGCCTCTACTAGTACTGACTGTAGGTAGCTGGGTCATGACTCCCGACTATCCCAACTCAATACGGCTGAATAAAGAAAATACAAAACTTCTCGAACTGTATAACAAACTCAAGCCCTTAATTCAAAAGGACTCATCACCTACTGACTGGATGCCATAATTGACTGGATCTGAAGATGTACACTATACCTTATACCTATATTTTGAGAAAATGTAGCCCACATACGAATATGTGGGTCAGTACCATGGAAATGTACTGAGCATATGGGGGTGCAATGCATATATAAAATAATATCTTAATATCATCACAGTTTATAAAATTATGCATGCTAATATAAATGACTCACTTAGCTTGAATTAAAATCATCATAATCATAAGAGAGTAAAATATATCAGGTGAAACATGTGAGTCATCATAATAAATCTCAATTCACTTTCATCTCGATTCCAAATATCAAAGAAATCAAATCTCATAACAATTCTCTTTGGAATATATGTTCATTAAATCTTTCGTAAACAATGACTTTCTCAAACTCTGTCTTTCGAAAAAATATGTTTTCATCTCAGATAGAAGAATAAGACTTTTCATATTAGATAGGAGAATACACATACACACATTGGGAGTCTCTTACAACCAACATAAATCATGTGAACTACATGGAGTCCAACATCCAACCCACATTGGGGAGAGCTGTCCTATCCTTGCCATTGGAGTAGGACCTTAAATCATCAATCCAAACACTAGTGATCACTATATAAATCAGCATCAGGCTCACAACCTATGGGGGCACGTAGTTCTAGGGAAATACCAATCCTGCTATACCTCCCGCTCGGTGCTAAAGACTACTCCCGAACTTAGCTTAGATCTTTTCAAAAGAAAATCCACAAATAAATAATTCAACAATTTACAATGGGAGCCATCATGCTACCTTTTTTTTATAATAATCAATAAAAGTGGATTTCTTTTCTCATCTCGGGTTCAAATCAACCCCTTTTTACGACCAAAAGGTCAAAGCATCATTATCATCTCAATTCATTCAAACACAAAGTGTTTATAACACATGATTTCTAAAAAAAAATGACAATCTCAATTAGAGTTCAAAACTCATGTCTCAACATCATATGAAAATTTATCAAGGTTCAAGATTTACATCATAAACATATATAAATTCCTTCAAAATCTGGAAATTTAGCCATAACGCACAAAATATCATCATTCTCATATAATTTCACTTCTAAAATATCAAAAACATCAAAATCTAATGATAATCAATATAGGATATAAATTCATACTTCCAAATCATAGTAAAACATATAAAATCCATAACTTCGTAAAAGAAAGTATTTTTGGGCACAAGAACGAAAGGGTGTTCTTGTTGAAAAACCCCACATACCTTAAACTTGAAGCTTTGAATGAACTCTTGACCTTGGGACTCTATTCGTGAAAATAATGAGTGTTTCTTGTAGCCCTCGAAATGGGGATTCTGAATCTCGAAGAATTATTGAAAACTCATGGTTGAATCTTAAGATATTTGAATTTTTAGGTTGAAACCCTAATGAATGTTCTTGGTGATTTTGAGAGAAAGTAAACTTATTTTGGTGTTATGGGAGTTTAATCCCATGTTATAGACATATATAGGGGTGTTTTTGGCACTTGGAATTGACTTAGGAGGCGCCCAAGTAATCACACAAGCCAGGTTGGGCGGCGCCTAACCAATCGCATACCCTTACTGTCTCTCACAAAAATAGGTATAACTCTTCGTTCGGGTATCAAATTTTTGCAAAGTTGGTATCGTTGGAAAGCTAATTCAATTATCTACAATTTGATAGGTCTTGGGATAAAAAATTCCATGTATATTAAGATATATACACATTTGAAGTTGACCCTTATAGAATCAAATGTCAAACTTTGGATGAATCTATTGGTCTTAGCTCAATTTTGTTCTAGGTCATTGCTATGAACATTTTTCACCTCTAAACTACTCCATAGACTAGGATAATGATCATGAAACTTGTATTCATATTCAACTCATTTGGATTAGATCTTAGATATATAAGATCGACGGTTAGAATTTTAGCACGAAAATACGGGTTATTACAAAACCCTACGACTCATAGGGTCCAGTCGTAACCAAGGCAGTGAGTACAAAATTCCAAGAAATTTCCAAGGACCAAAAACTCGAGGCATTACATACTTCCATCCTTAGTATCATTCATTCTCGAAAGATAGGACAAGGTCTTTTCTAGAATAATTTGAATCCACATATGCCTACTCTTACCTTTAACAAAGACAGAAAGCAAATATGCCAAGAAAATTACTCTTTCCTTTAATAAAGTCAGAAAACAAAGATGTTAAGGAATACACCTATATAAAGCACGATTATCCAGAACGAGAAACAAGAATGGGTGCTTGGACTTCATGTACTTCTCAGCTTCCCAAGAAGCTTCCTCAACCTTTTGGCTCTGCCAAAGAACCTTTACTGAAGCCACGTCCTTAGTGTGCAACCGACGGACTTGTCGATCCAAAAATTCCACTGGAACTTCCACATATGACAAGGAATCTAAAATACATTACTTTTAAGAGGAACAACCATCGAAGGATCACCTACACACTTTCTCAATATCGATGCATGAAGAACCGAGTGAACGGAGTCCAAATCAGAAGGCAACTCCAATTCATAAGTAACAGTACCAACTCTTTTCAAGACCAAGTACGTACCGACATAACAGGGGCTAAGCTTCTCTTTCTTCCCAAACTGAGACACCTTTAGGAAAACCAATCTCCCACCTTAAATTCCAATTCTCTTCACCTCACGTCTGCATAGGACTTTTGGTGACTTTGGGAGGTATTAAGCCTATCCCGAATCATCCTCACCTTTTCCATCGCTTGGTGAACCAAATTCGGGCCAAACATCTTAGCCTAACCAACTTCGAACCACCAAATGGGAGATCTATATCTTCTACCATATAAGGCCTAAAAAAGAGCCATGTCGATGTTATAGTGATAACTGTTGTTGTAAGCAAATTCAATGAGTGGAAAGTGGTCAACCCAACTACCACCATAGTCAATTATACAAGCCTAAAGCATATCTTTCAAAACCTAAATTGTCATTTCCGCTTGCCCATCTATCTACAGGTGGAAAGTAGTGCTAAGGGTCACCTTAGTCCCCAAACTCCTCTGAAAAGACCTCCAAAAGTGAGATAAGAACTGAGTACCCTGATAAAAATGATGAAAACTGGAGCACCATGCAAATTCACGATCTCCTGAATGAACAACTTAGTATAGTCCTCAGAAGAGAAATTAGTCCTCCCTGGCAAGTAGTGGGGAGACTTAATCATCCTATCCACGATGACCTAGATCACATTAAACTGTTAGCGAGACCACAAAAAACCGGTAACAAAATCCATATTAATTGTCTCCCATTTCTAAACTGGCAACTCGATATCTTGAGATAACCCTCTGGGCCTCAAGTGTTCCACTTTCACTTGCTGACATACCATGCACTTAGCCATAAAATTGGCCACATCCCACTTTATATTATTTCACCAATAAATCTCCTTAAGGTCATGATACATCTTTTTTGACCCAAGGTGAACCGTATACCGCGACTCATGGGACTCGGCCAAAATTCTACCTCATAACCCATTAATGTCGAGAACACACAACCTCTCTTGGAACCTCAAGATACCATCACTGCTAATTTAAAAAACAACCACCTTCTGCATGCCTACATCATTCTTGATTTACATCAAGATAGGATCCAACACTTGCTTCTCTTTTACTTCCAAACCAAGGGACGACTGCACCACCTTTTGAACAAACACACCACCATTCTCATAGACCAAGAGACGAACCCCAAGGTTAGACAAATGGTGAATGTCCTTCACCAATTCCTACTTCTTCTCATCCACATGAGATAAGCTTTCCATAGAAAACCTGCTTAAAGCATCAACAACCACATTAGCTTTACCAAGGTAGTAATTAAGACATGTCATAATCCTTGAGAAGCTCAAACCACCTCCTCTGCTTGAGATTTAGCTCTTTTTAAGTAAACACATACTGCAGGCTCTTATGATTAGAATAAATATCAACATGAACCCAATACAAATAATGCCTCCAGATCTTTAATGCAAACACCATAGCTAGCAATTCCAAATCATAAGTCATATAATTCTTCTCATGAACTTTCAACTGTCTAGAGGTATAAACAACTACCTTGCCATGTTGCATTAATACGCAACCAAGTCCCACCTAGACAAAACAAAACCATCAGTACCTTCGAGAAGGGTCAAGACCAAAGACGAAGTCAGCATATCCTTCAACTTTTTAAAACTACCCTCACAAGTATCCGACCATAGGAACTTCACCTTTTTCTGATTCGACTTGGTCAAAGGGACAGCAATTGAAGAGAATCTCTCCACAAACCTTCTATAATTACTGGCTAAACCCAAGAAACTCTTAATATCGATTGGAGTTGTGGGTCTATACCACTTCTTAACCACTTCAACCTTTTGTGGATCCATTATAATCCCTTTACTAGAAAAAACATAACCCGTATAAGACACAACATTCAACCAAAACTCACACTTAACAAACTTAGCGTACAAATGATAATCCTTTAAGGTATAAAACACAGGGTGGAGGTGATCAACATAATCTGCCTCACTCTTCAAATAAACTAGGATATTATCAAGAAAGACAGTAAAAAATAAGTCTATAAACTGATGAAAAACCCGATTCATTATATCTATAAATGCTACTGAAGCATTGGTAAAGCCAAATGACATCACCAAGAACTAAAAGTGACCATATCGGTCCAAAAAGTAGTCTTGGGATATCCATCTCCCTAATCTTCAACTGTTGTTATCCAGACCAAAGAATAATCTTGGAGAAGAATTTAGCACCCTGAAGCTAATCAAAGAGATCATCAATCCTCGAAAGTGGATCATTATTCTTTATAGTCACCTTATTCAATTTTCAGTAATCAATACATATTCGACGGGAACCATCTTTCTTACGCACAACCAAAATAGGTGCAACCCCATAGGGAAACACTAGGACGGATAAAACCCTTGTCTAAAGATCCTTTAACTGCTCCTTAAACTCCTTTAACTCAACTGGAGCAATTCTATATGGAGGGATAAAGATAGACAAGTGTCTGGAACAAGATCAATCCCAAAATCAATCTCCCTATCAGGAGAAACACCCAAGAACATCATCAGGGAAGACTTTAGGAAATTCATTAACCATGATGACAGAATGTAAGAAAGGACTCTCCGAGGTAGAATCTTTAACCTGGGCCAAATGATAGAGACACCATTTAGAAATTAATTTCTGGGCTCTAAGATACGATCTGAACCTTCTCTTAGGCACTAGGGAACTACTTTCCCAATTAATAATTGGTTCATTTAGAAAATTGAAGATGACCTTACGGTTTTGACAATCTAAAAAGCATAGCATGAATGCAACCAATCCATCCCAATATTACATCAAAATTAACTATGTCTAACTCTACCAGATCTAATAGAGTTTCTATACTACCAACAGATGCCATAAAACCCCTATAGACTCTTCTAGCAACCACAGAGTTACCTACTAGAGTAGAAATAAAAAAGGGGTCCAAAAAATACTCAGGATAGAAACTAAAATGCACATTAAGGTCACATAAGAGAGAGAGGACCCTGAATCAAGCAGCTATAAATATCATGAGAAAAGAGTTTCAATATACTAGTAACAACATCAAGGGATGCCTCAGACTTCTAACGAGTAGTGATATCATAGAGACGGTTACGACCAGTGCAGAAGCTAGAAGTAGAAGTAGCACCCTTTGGTGCAAGAGATGATGCAGTAGCAACAAGAATCTTTTTTGCCCTAGAAGCAACCCTAAAAGTTCAATCACTTTGTATATTACCAATCTGACCATATTTAAAGCACTTGTTCCTCCCTTCATCGCAAACACCATGATGCAGCTGACCACAAAATCTATAAGGAGGGTATGATAGAGATGACTGAACCCCACTAACCTAAGATTAGGAACCCTACACCCTAAAACCATTACCACTCTGTATACAGCGATCACCTGGTGGCTTCGAGTAGGGAATAATAGCCATAGAGAAGGAACTAGAGTTACGCCACTTCTTCTTGGACCATTTTCCTCTATCTCTACCACTTTGTTACTGACCTCCACCCTAGTTCGAGTAGTGAAACTTCTTATTCTGCCTCTCTCCAATTTCAGCTTACTTCTCCTTCTCTTTCTCGACTTGTTGTATATAAACCATAAGATAAGAAATATCCATGTCCTTATTTAATAAGGCAACCTTACTTTTAAGAATCAAGTCTCGGGATAACCCGAAAACAAACTTCCTCATCCTAGACCTCATTCTAGTCACCAATTATGGAGCATACCAAGATAACTGATGAAACTTCAAGGCATACTCCTTCACTATCATCTTGCCTTACTTCAAGTTTATAAATACCTCTACTTTTGCCTTCCTCAACTCTTGAGGAAAGAAGCGGTCTAGAAAATCACTAGAGAAATTATCCAACAAAGCAGACTCAGTATATCGCCCCTAAGCTGCTCCGACTCTTTATACCATTGGTTTGCTACATCCTTCAGATTATAAGATATAACTTATACACCCTCCACCTCAGTAGCATGCATCATGCGAAAGATCTTTTCCATCTCATCAATAAAATACTGAGGATTTTCCTCAACTTTAGAGCTAGCAAAAATGGGAGAATTCAATCTTATAAATTGGCTAACTCTAGTAGACTTGTAAAATGGAGAAACAGAATAAACTTGCTCAGTCTAAGAGGCCACCTACTGGTTAAGCAAGTGAATCGACTGGCAAAACTCAGCATTAGACACGCCAGCCTGGGGTGCCTAAGGAGGGACAGAAGAAACTGGTGGAGCTCCATCAGGGCAATCAAAAGCAGCGACCCTGGACCTGGTCTAAACTCTTAGAGTAGGATGAGTTCCATCTATATTGTCCTCAAATGGGACAAACGAGTTTCCACGGTTATCATATCTTCTTGGAGGCATGATCTGAAAAGCGAACAAATTGGGATTAGAGAGATTCCAGACCTTAGACTCTATAGCTTGAAAATAGAATAACAAGAAGGGAAATATTCCTAAATGCTCTGTAGCCTCTCCCTTAAAAGTATGGCATGCTACACACCCATAAATGAGACTCTACTTGCCACAGCTTTGTTGGATACCCAATGACACTAAACCTAGGCTCTGATATTATCTTTTTCACGACCCAAACTAGGTCCTGGTTGTGATAGGTATCTCAAGTCCTATATGGACCAAAGATCACCCCTACACCTAACTAAGTGAATAAAACATTCCCATTTATCGAATGAATTTCGAACATATAACAAGATAGAATCAAGAATAAATAATATTTTTATGATCAATATCTATTAACCTGATCAAAACAACCGACCAACACCACCCTAAGTCCACAGTAATCCAACAAAGCATTC
This sequence comes from Capsicum annuum, assembly GCF_002878395.1. Classification (NCBI taxonomy): domain Eukaryota; kingdom Viridiplantae; phylum Streptophyta; class Magnoliopsida; order Solanales; family Solanaceae; genus Capsicum; species Capsicum annuum. The sequence continues at coordinate 221,140,637 of NC_061113.1, forward strand.
TAAACAAGAACCAAAACTGAGTATCAATAAAGTGTTAGGACATGCCCCCAAATTTAGCCAAAAATAAGTCTAAATAGTCTAAATCATAAGACACCAAAATATGAAATATTGTCTGTTGATGTATGGAATCTCACCACTTCTTTGTCAACTCACGTACTGATCTCGAATCCTAATTACCGAGAAGGACAAATAGAAGTATGGCCAGTTACTGCATCACATGAGGATACAACATTCGAATATGGTCAGTGATTGGAGCACTAGCATGTAACTCAGGGATATGGGGTAACATAATGCGATGATCAACAGTTTAAAATCATTCAATGCATATACATATATATATAACACATGCCGGGATAGGGAACAAGTCTTAACATGTATTTCAAAACCTTAATCTGGATTGTGTATATTAATAATCATAACATACAGGGCACCCATAGGTTAAATGGGCCTAGCTCTCCCCAGCTGGTAGGGCCCTAGTACATATGGATACACGACCTAGAGGGTATACATATGCACTAAGGAGGACTCGAAACTCCCTGTATATCAAGGTGACATGAACACAAAATCATGTAATAAGATGTGGAGGACTAGAACCTCCCAATTATATGAGAATAATAATAATAATAAGGGGGAATCAAACCACCCAATCATATAGACCCCCACGTCGGCAACTGCAGTTTCCAGTGATGGTCTCTCGGACCTCCACTTTCACGACTCAGCTACACAACTCTTTTTAAAGCTCAATTAAAATAATTATCACACAAGCCCATTCATTGAACCACATTACATATTTATACATACATTATTGATATCACCATACCAACTATACATGCAACATAACGTCAACATGCCAAAATAATTTCATTACTTGGAGAATTCACAACCCCTCTTCGTTCCGTTATGTAATAAATTTTGAAAACACCAACCCACAAGGTTCAATTCAACATCATAATGCAATAGTTCAAGAATAGTTAAATTTCCATATTTCTCATAGCTAAAAACAATTTCACATTATGGGGTTAGGATCATAACCACTTTAAAAGTCATAAGTTTGGGAAAAGTCACAATTACCAAGTTCATTCATCATACCCATGCTCCCACAAGTTCAAAACCATATTTAAAACATGAATAATGCACAATGAAACCATGTAAAAACAATTAATTAACCATTCATGTCAAAAACACCAATCATGTAAAAACCCATACTTTAATCACGTAAATAACCATGTACTTTCATGCAATAGAGATATTAAGTTTAAGGGTATAGTCATATGCCTGAAATATCAAGTTTTACAAAAAGAATTTAACTCTAGAGCCCTTAGATGACCAACTTGATGAAACCCTAGATCGATTTGCTTGAGGGAATTCAAAGAGACTTTTAAAGTGTTTGAGAAGTTACTAGGATTAGTTTTTAAGTGATAATGACACCCTACAAAGTTTATAAGTCATGGGTTTTAATTTGGATAAGAGGGAAATCTCCATAATACCATTAACGTAAAAGCTAAAAAAGTGTCGCCTTTGACTACGGGTCAACCCTTGACTCGTAGCCACTCCTGACAACTCATCACCATAATCGTAATCAAGACAGTACCATAAAGGAACCCTACACCATTGACCTTACGACTCATCCACAGGAATCGTAATGGGATCCAATGATTCGTAGGGTCTAGTCATAGTTAACATAGAACCCAAATTAAGGTATACACTGGATACCTTATGATTACACCTAATGACTCGTAACATATTTTTATGACTCTTAGTAAGCCACTTGTATTCAGAGCAGGATCTAGCCACAAACTTAATGATTTGGTTATGAATCATTCCAATGACTCGTCAGGACACCCTGAGACTTATAAGGTCTAGTCGTAACCAAGGTAGTGAGTACAAAATTCCAAGGACCAAAACCCTAGGGTGTTACAGTTGTTAAGTTTTGAGAGCTTGAAATAATTGTACCCCAAGGACCCCAATTTTGCTCAAATTTACCAAAATTATGGAGCATAGAAAAAAGACCATAAGCTCAAGGATAGACCTACTACCCTATTTGCTAAATTTGATGATTACTTGTTCAAGAACAAGCAACTTTGTGTGCCTATGAGCTTTTGGAGGGAAAATTTTATGAGACAGACATATGATAGGGGTTTGATGGGGAATTTTAGTATTGACAAGACATTGGGGATCCTTGAAGAGTATTTATATTGGCCTAAGTTACATAGTGATATTGCTAATTAGTGGTTAATGTGTTAAAGTCATACTGCTAAGTCTAGGTTACTTCCCCATGGATTATATCCCCTATCTCCATTTCTTAAAGACTTTGGCTTGACATTTATATAAATTTTGTGTTGGACTTACCGAGGACTAGGAGGGGCATGGATAACATTTTTGTGGTTGCTAATCATTTTTCCAAAATGGCTTATTTTATTAAATGTCATAAGTGTGATGATGCTCTTAATGTTGCATCCATGTTTGTTTAGTATGTAGTCAAGTTGGATGGTATTACTCAAACTATAGTGAGAGATAGAGATCCTAAATTCCTTAGCCACTTTTGGAAGGAATTGTGGGGTAGACTTGGGACAAAATTATTGTTTTCTACATCATGTCACCCATAAATTGATGGTCAAACTAAAGTTGTGAATCACACTTTTACATCTATGCTTCAGGCCATGGTTAAAGGAAAACTCACATCTTAAGAAGAGCAATTTCCTTTAGTTGCATTTTCATAAATCGTGTCGTTGATAATCATATTGGCATGTCTCCATATATGGTTATTTTTGGCTTTAAATCCCTAATCACTCTTGATCTAAGTCCTTTTTCTCAAGATGTTATGTTGAGGTTAGATGGTAATAAAAGGATCGAGGCCATGAAAGATTTACATAGAAAGTGAGACTTCAACTTGAGAAGAAGGATCAAGAAAAGGCTAAGAAAGTCAACAAAGGCTGAAAGAGGGTAATGCTTAAACTGGGTGGTTGTGCTTGGTTCCATTTTCGAAAGGAGAGGTTTCCTAATAGGAGGAAGACCAAGCTAAATGCCTAGAGGATATGGCCCATTTGAAGTACTTAAGAGACTTAATGACAATGCATACAAAGTTGATCTTTCTCCGAAATACCAAATGCACAACACCTTCAATATTTGTGGTCCTTTTGCTATGGATGTGCATGATGAAGATCCTATTAATTCGAGGGAAAATTCCTCTTAAGAAAGGGAAAATGATGCGGTCCAATGTTCCCAAGGCCTTTCACTATGATCCAAGCACTAGAGCTCCAAGGTTATCAAGGGTTATGGATGCACTTGAGTGTATTATAGAGTTCTTCCAAGGATTCCATGTGTTCATGATAAAAATTAATGAAGTATACATTGGGTAGAAGAAGGAAGAAGCATGCTTCTTGATGAATTCTTGAATTCATCCCAAAGGAAGGCTTCCAACAAGGCCCTTACTTCATTAAGGATAGAAATATGATAACATAGAGTCTTCTTTATTTTCTTAGTATTAACAGCTTCCTTTTATGTTTTTGAATACTTAAAACATTGACAAACCAAAAACTCATTGTCATTAAGTTATGAGAGCTTGCTAAAGCTTTTAGTGTTTTCTTGTTTGGATAGAAGAGTTTGGATATCAATATCCTTGAGATTCTTCTAAGAGTTAGGTGCTTATTAAGATATTCAAAGAAGGTCACTTTTATTATTAAAGTTGGTTGTCTTAGATTCTCTTTTTGTGTCTATCATTTATCTTTTCTTATTTCCATGTTATATTCTAGATGTGCTTTGTTTCTTCTTGTTCTTCTTAGTTTTTGCTTTTAGGTTTAGATTAAGATTAGAGATCATATTTGGGATGATTGGTTTGATGTCTTGAATTAGGTGAAAACAATTATATGATGAGAGAAGTCCATGAAGGAATATGTGGGAACCACTTAGGAGCAAATTTTTTGGTGCTTACTAGAGGGTAAGGTGCTCTGAGTTCTATTTTACTATTTCTGATTCTTTACTTTTGTTAAGCCACACATCCTGCTTCACATTTCAGTATGACTTTTTTTTATTTATCTTGAGCCGGGAGTCTATCAGAAATAGCCTCTCTACTTCTTTGGGGGTAGCGGTATGAACTGCGTATATTTTACCCTTTCCAAACCCCACTGTGTGAGAATACACTGGGCTTGTTGTTGTTGTTGTTTCTAAAGGGTAAGGTACTACAAGCTGTAGATGGATAGGTTGATCATGCATTCATAAAAAAATATGCCAAACATTAGAGTTTCACTCAATTCCTCCATCACTCAAGAGAATTCATGCATGTTTTCACTACTTTATTGCTTTTATGAATGGAGATGACCATCGCAGGACCATTGCATGCGACCCTCGTGCAGACAAAATTCTTGATCATTATAATTGACTATTTCTCTAAGTGGATTAAACTAGGAACTTTTAGGTTGATACATAAGGAAGAGGTGATTGATTTCATTTGGGAATGCATCATTTTTTTCTTCGATATTACCAAAGGAGATCGCTTACAACAATGGCCCATATTGACTAAAAGTTAAGATAACTGAATTACTAGCTAAGTTGTAGATAAAGAGAATCACTTCTTCCCCTACCATCCAAATGAAAACATGTAAAGCCAAATCAACCAATAAGACCGTACTACAAACTTAAGAAGAGATTAGAGAATTCAAAAGGCAATTGGATCAAGTAGTTACCAGGAGTGCTTTGGCACACCGCACAACAATTAAATCTACTAATAGTGAGACCCCATTCTCGTTTTATATGGAACAGGTACTCTAATACCAGTCAAAGTTGAAGAATCCTGTTTTTGATTCGTAAAGGCATTTGATAAGGGGAATGAATAGATTGATTTAAGGCAACTAGATTTTCTTGATCAACATATGGAAATTGCCCTTTGTGCGAAAAACAACAAATGAAAATATACTACAACCACAAAACTAAGCTCTGATAATTTAAAGTGGGAGATCTATTGTTACAAAATGTAACTCTCAGCACTTGAGACCCTAACGAAGAAAAACATCATGGACGGGTTGTATACAAAATAACTGGTATAACTGCAAAAGTGCGTACTAACTGAATGATATGAATGACAAAAAGCTATGCAATAACTGGAGTGTCGACCACCTGAAAAGACACTACAACTAGAACAAAAGTACTAGAACCACTTAGCCCCTTTTTTAAAAAAATATATACGATACTTTTTTTCCCTTCGATCAACTTTTATCTCGACTCGAGTTTTTCCGACAAGTTTTAACGAGGTAAGTATCAATAATATTGGATCCCAAAGATGGATCAAATAGAAGGCCTTAATATTTTAAAGTCAGACACTAGGGAATATTGCTTTTGAAACATAGAACATTAAACAAGGGACAACACGTTGAGCCCCAAAGACTTCGACACTAAGGTCACACATCTCAGAATAAGTTGTATAACAACCAACTGACCCTAATAAAGTACCAACTCGGGCACTGCTGAAAACACCACATAATAGTGGATATTGTTTTAATAAAGAAAAATTATGAGTATATTTTTTAATCCTGTCCTGAAAAGTTCTGCTAAACTTTTTGGACAAGCATCTCGAAACTTCATATTCAACATAAGTAGATGTCCTAACTGTATGAGAACGGCAAAAATACTCGCATATAAAACTAACCTGGGTTGACAAAGTTAAGAGCAAAATAAGCACGCATCCACAAAAAATATATATATAATATACACCGGGTAAGATTTGTGCAACCCGCGATGAATGGTTAAGAAAGGAGCGCCAAAATAAAGAAACTAGTTGGTGACTACCTTCGACCATTATATGAGACTTCATAAAGAGGGATAAATTCCAGCATTCGAATTCTACACCGTAGAACAAATTGAAAGTAATAAATGAACATGAAAAATAAAGAAAGTGAATGCTACAGTCTCGAACCAAAAAGAAATATGTCACATTTACAAGGATAAATAAGGCTTGAGGGTAGAGTTACATAAGAAGAAGCACAAATATTGCTAATAAGAACGTAATGAACTCTCCCAAACTAAGGCTTCAAGACTCATCTGAGTCACTTTTGTGTGACAAGTCATCAGTAGATGAGGCAAGCTCCTCTGAGATAATAGCTTTGAATGAATCCACTACAACCATTTCCTGAGTATGCTGAAGCTCCCTCTCAACTGTGGAGGAATTCAATTACCTTGAGTACTCTTCTGAAGAGAGAGGTGATCTGACTATTAAAGGTGTTGTTTCATACGTGAGCGCCTAGTTCTACTCTCCGATCTCTTTAGTCTCAGTTAGGGGCTTCATAGTTTAGCAAAGAGGACCAACCGTTCTCTTAAGGGATTTCACTTTCGCTCGAGCAGGAGCCACTTAAGCAAGCATTTTCTCAGACAGGATTGTTAATCAAGCAGCCTCGTGGAGAATAGCTACCATTCCCTTTCATTTAGTTTGTATAATTTTGGTTGTGGTGTGCAGTACTGTGCACTCATTGGTATGTATATGGCCCTTACGTTGCCAAGTTCAACACTTCACAAGCGAAGCCAAGTTTTCTACTAAGGGGTTCAATATTTGAAGAAAACCTACTCAAAGGGGTTCAACACCTATTATAGATATATAAAATAATTTTAATCGTGTATAAATGATATATTTTTTTTCTTTGTCAAAGCATTTGTCGTTTTAAATATTACTGTCTGTAACCCAATCCAAAACAAGTATCTAACATTTAAGTTGGAATGAAACAGAAAATGAAGAAACAAAAAAATTAAAGTAGATGAATAAAGTTTCTCTCTTTGTATAATATGCACTTAATAGGGCTTTCATGCCAAAAAGCTCTTTTCAAAACTTATTTTGTCATTTAGACAAAAGTCCTAAAAAAATTGTCATATACCCACTTAAAGCCACCTCATCATCCAATCTTTCCAACTTAACAAATTCACCCACAAGTTTCTAATAATACACTTTAACGCACTCCATCATCTCCAATTATATATAAAATATATTAGGTTTCCAAAAATATAAAAAAAATCCAAAATCTTAAAATAGAAGCTTTCATTTCCATCCAAAAAGCTTCGATTCAGGCCTGATTCCGCCGTTATTTCTCGGCGATTAGCTCTAAATCAGACCAAAAACATCATAAGCTTGTCCATTACATTCATTGTTACCCCCATTTGTTTGTGCTATTTTATCAAACACACTTTTCACCATTGTTAAAAAGCTTTCAAATCACTCACATTACTTAAAATATGTTTAGAAAGTCTATTACAGTAGCCCAGGCGACTCCAAGTTCATTGCTCTATTCCATAAACCTAACAATTATTGATTTGAAGCAATATTTGCAATTTTAAGGTTTTTGTATAGGTATCTGTCTAGTCATCGACCAGTCATCGTCAGTCATTGACCGTTCATATATCCTGGCATAGACTCTCAGCATAATCTATCATTGACCAAAGCTTAATTCTAGGATGTCTATTACAGAATTTGTTATGATTTATAATGATTTCATGGGAGAATAGAAGGAGGCTCTCAAATGTTGGAAATGGAAATCTTTTACTAAGGTGACATCGCCCATTGCAGTTCGCCGCAACGGTTCATACGATGACTTGGTTGCAAGAGTAATAGAGAGCGGGGATATAGATTGCGCGTCAAGCGACGTGGTGATTAGTTACCTAATGCATTCGAGGGAAAAGGTGCATCCTATGATTATAAATAATGATAAACGTATGTTGTTGTACACGATGGATGTTGATGATGATGGCTTTAGCTCTATTTTAAGGAAAAATATAGTTGAGAGGCCCTTTGAAGTACCGTTGAATTCATCACCACCCTCACCTCGGCGCCCGGTAGTCGACGATGATTTGAATGATTATCAGAATAATAGCGATCATCCAATTAATATAGAAGATAATTCTATGGATATGGAATATGATTCATCAGACTCGCAAGATATGGAAGAAGACTATGGAACGGGATCAAAACCAAGTCATTTTCTTGCCGATGGAACTAATTTTTATTGTGATCAAATATTCGCCGACAAGAAAGAGCTGAAAATGCTACTAGACGGAGCATCGATGAGGCAGTCTTTTAATTATTTTACGTGGAAGAGCTGCACCAAATTGTTGAAGGTGAAATATGTATCTCGTGGTTGTGGTTGGTTGTTATGGGCAAGGAAGTACGAATCCTCAGACAGATTTTGCATATACAAGTATGTTGAGTTTCACATGTGTGGTGTTGAACAAGCCATAGGCAAGCATAAGAAAATCTTGTTAGAATTCTTGTTAGAAGAAAGCTTCTTCTTTTTTGAGTTTTTTTGTTGTTTTTTGATAAGGGGAAATGTATGTACTGCAATCAACAAAATGAATATAAGTATTTCAGTTTGTAAATTATGTTTGTTTTTTTTTTGTGATTGCTGCTTTGTGTTGGTTAATGTTCTATATGAATGTTGGTATTTTCCATAGCCAACTTTTCAAATTTTTATTTCTAGTTCAATGAATACAACTGTAGATTTCCTTGATTAAATTCATGAAGAGTAAAAAATATTTGATAATAAATCTAGATCAAATATAAAGTCTATCGTAGACAAGCAAATCGATCTATGCTACATCAGTCAATGTTTTATGCATTATCATCGATCTTAGACATTGTCACTCCTCGACCAGACATATAGGTCGATCGTAAACCATATGAACCGATGAAACATTAGTAACTTGTAGTTTGAAAGAAAATAATTAAATTTAAAAAGTTTAAACAAGTCATGTAATCACATGATTTCGGGGTGGTGATCAAAGGGGCGCGTAATCACCATTGAACTATTATGCTTTGAGTATGTGGTGACACTTGAACTGTTGAAATGTTGGTTAAACAAACAATCTTGAACTTTTGGTGACACTTAACAGACTGTCATCGATCTTGAACCATGTCAATCTTATGTAAAAAATATACTTGTGCTTTGAGGGTCCAACGATTCTTGTGATCTACCGTAAACTTACACTGTAGGTAATGTATGGATTGATCTCAAGATCAATGGTAGATCACATAGATCTATGTACATGGTTATAGACTCTCACTTGGATGCTGTTTAAAAATAAATAATTAAATAAAAAATAAATAAGTTGTGGGTTTCTACACATATGAAGGAGTTTAAACAAGTCACATGATCTTGTAAGAGCTTACACAAATTGGGGGTGGTGATTGAAGAATTATATGGATGGGTAGTGGTTGAACAATCAACTTTCTGAAAATAATGTTTGTCAAAGAACAAGTATGTTTTGAGGATATTGATTGTTCAACCACTATCCATCCACATACTCTTTCGATTTGGGGGTGGTGATTGAAGGAGTATGTGAATGTGTAGTCATAAAATACAATCAACATACTCAAAAAATACTTGTGTTTTGACAAACATTACTCTTAGTATATTGTTTGTTCAACCACTACCCATCCACATACTCCTTAAATCACCAGCCATAATTTATATAAGCTCTAATATGATTATATGACTTGTTAAAACTCCTTCATATGTGTAGAATTTTACACTACATTTATTTTTTATTTATTTATTTATTTTAAAACAACATGCTAGTAAGGGTCTATAATCATGTACATTTATCTACTAGATCTACCTATGATCCAGAGAGCAATCGATGCACGACCTACAGTCTAAGTCTACGGTAGACCAAATGAATTGATGTACCCTCAAAGCACAAGTATATTTTTACTTAATAATTTTATTTTTAAACATAATATTGAGGATCCATCGATTACGAGTGCCTACGGTAGAATTTAATATCTCGTTGATAATTGACATAGGTCATGATCAATGACAGTCTATTAAGTGTCACCAACAGTTCAAAAAAATACAATTACAATTCCAATGATAAAACGGCTAATTTTCTACTCCTTCAATGTTAACACTTCTTTTTACTTCATATATAAAGTCCTCCATCTCTCATTATTTTATTTCATCCACTTTGTTTTTATTTTAAAATTCTACAATGTCTCAAGCATCTCAAATATTCAATTCTAAAAAGACTCTAATTTGTGATTGTGGAAATGTGGTTGTCTTGAGGACGTCACACATGGACTCAAATCCAGATCGCAAATTTTATAACTGTGCAATTGTGAAAGTGAGTTGTGTATGCCTTTTTTAAAAAATTAAGTAAATCGTTACGTAATTATTATTTTTTCTAGGATAATGGCGCATGCTCATTTTTTAAATGGCTTGATGAGTTATCACCTCCAAGCAGTCCATCAACGTTGAGTTCAGAATTCGAGACATCAAATTTCATGGCGTGGTAAAATTTAATCTACTACAAAGGCTCCAAGAATACAAAGAAAATAGAGATTTCCTCATGACCTTGTTCAAAGAAGCCGAAGAGCAGAGGATTACATGAAAGTATTGCTACAAGACATCCAAATTGAGAGGGTTCAACTAAAACAAAAATCGGTTTTGGTCGAAGAAAGAGAGAATGACCTAAAAATAACATTATGTCGTATACTGTTAGTATTCTTTATTTGGAATGGTGTAACATGAATGTAGTGAGATTAAATAAATAAAATATACTTTTATTTTTCTATAATGTTAATATTGTTTTTCATAGAATCGTAATTGATCAAACTACACACCAATTTAAAATAGAGTAGCATGATAATGATAGACTATGATCACAGTATACGAAAGGTTAAATATGCATTCTATGAAGTCAATCATACATTGTATCAGTTATGACAACACAATGCATATTCAAATTTCATGCAACAATACAGTTTGATAAAAACAGAATCAGTGCAGAATCCTAACAACTTTCATAAAATAAAAAAAAAAATATTTGTTATATCATTTCGACGATCATTCAACTCTCTTGTTTCTCCAATAAAAAAAGGGACTTAAACATTAATAATATTACCATTCAAATGTCTTTTTCCTCATCATGACAAATGTTATTGTTGATGAAATCAACGAAATTCATGACCACATTTTTTTGCATGTTTCTTCTTTTTCTTCTTTCTATTCATCTTTTTTGTCTTCTCCTTCTTCATTATCTGCTGCTAAAAATAATTTTGTCATACAAGTCTACGAACAGAAATAATTCAATGCTCAACTGAAAAAGTCAAAATAACTAAGAATTACGCTACCATTAAACAGTTCACTACACGAAAATATCATAATTGAACCAAAATCCAACAGCGTGATGAACGAAAATTTTTCAATCAAACATCCGGTATCAAAACTCAACTATAGCTATAAATCAAACTAATTAGCTATTAATGTTCTAATTTTCACTATTTCATCAATCATATTTTAAAAAAAATTCAGACGCCTAAAAAATAATTTTAATCTAGGGCATTGTTATTTCATAGACCACAAGTCTATGGACAGGACGAAAAAAATCTATCGAAACTACCGAATCAAAACTCAACCATTGTTTTGAATCAAGCTAATTACGTATAAAATTCACATATTTTAACTATTTAATCAACCACATTCGAAAATATTTTTTATACTACATCACTACGAAATGGTTAACAATAAAAATCGATAAAATGGATCTACAAATAATCGAAACTTGATTTTAACTAACCTTACAACGCAAAAATGAGTCCTTTGCCGCTGGAGAAGAAGAAAAATAAAAAATAGAATTTGAGAGAATTCTTGAGAGTAGTTGAAGTTGAAGAGAAGAGAGAGAAGGAGTTTATTTAATATTGGAAAAAATAGGGGTGTTAGGTGTATTATATTAAATTTTTAAAGTTGTAAAAATGATGAAATGATCCCTTGACCCACGCTTTTACAACTTTTTCCCACTTTTTTTATCCTAATCCTAAAAATTAAATGAAAAAAAATATTAGGGGGTATATGACAAAATAGTTTTGAAAAATGGGCACTATGCCAATTTTTCCCACTTAATAAGTCATAAAATACTACTTTCTCCGTTTAATTTTATTTGTCCTGTATTGATTTGACACACACTCAAATATCAATATTTAGAATGGCAATATTACTATATCACCCTTATAAATATAATAAATTAAATACTTGGAAAAATACATTGCGCAATAATGATTATAGTTAATAATATGAATAAATTAGAAATTAAGTGATAAATTATCTCTTGATTTTTTTAAATTGAAAAAGTAAAACTGAATATTTATATTTAATATAATAGACAAATAAAAATAGACAGAGAATGTAATAATTCAAAACAAAAGACATTATTATCCATATCAACATCATATTAAGTCACAGGTGCACTCATAATTTGAATATTCTAATATGCCTCGGATTCTATCTTCATCATTTTAAAGAACTAAGAAAGAATCAGAAGAGTTAGCCAAAATTATTACCTCATCATAGTTTATTTATTAATACGCTGATTTTCTTATTTTAATTATGTTGCTCCTACTTATTTTATGAAAAAACTTGTTTAATCATAGAAAAATATTTTATTTTGCTGATATAGTTTTTTAGGACCGTGTCTAATATAACTCAAGCATCACTTACATTTTCTCATAAATAAATACTGCTACATTTGATGTTATAATTTCTGTTATTTCTCCAACGAATGTAACACCGACTATGGATAAATTTTACCATTGGTGTAGTTCGATGTGTTTACTTTTATTATTATGTATGTTTAGAACTTCTGAAGTCAGATTTTAATTGATTTCATCAAATGAACAAGAAAAGTATTTCACTCAATTTTAATTTTTAATTCAAAAGTCACTCAATTATGACTATGCTAGTTACAAAGTTACTCAAACTATTTAATTGATATTTTCATTAAAATTTTCTAACATGTAATTATTTTTAAAATAAAAAAATTAAGAAATAAAAAAGATTTTCATTTAAACAATCAATTTAATGACCTGCTCATATCCCAAAATTCATTTAAATGGTTTAAATGAATATCTTTTTTATTTCTTAGACTTTTGATTTTATGACTATTTTTCGTGATGTTCTTGTCCAATGATTACTCTATACTCTAAAGTATATATAGTTATATAGATCTTCAATTAATATTCTAAAATCACAATCATTTGATTGTACAATTTTTAATGCTAATTTTATCTCGTTGCAATGTATAATATTATAATGATACTAATGTTTAATAACATTTGTTAATTTTTTCTATCATATCATTTTAATTAAAATCTATAGCGTTTCTTTTTATCAACTAATTAGGAATATAATTTATTGTATTTATTTGATGCATATGTATATTATACAAGTAGTAATACAAAAAATTGCATTATGATTGAAAAATCAATTCCATAAATTAAATAAGTATCACATTGAAAGTTATTTAAATCTAATCAGCTAAATGAATATGATTATGAAAATCTTAAAAATCAATATTAGCATTATAAGTTAATTGGTATAACTATTTAAGATATTTTAAAATTTCAGAGGGTTAAATATAAGGAAAAATCACATGAATATACAACTTAAGCATCAATATTACAAAAATCACCACTATTATTTTTTATTTACAAAAGGTATTTTTTATTTACAAAATCTATCATTCACTATAAAAACAGTTTTTTGAATTTTTAAAATTGCTTGCTATACGGAAATTAAAGAAAAAACTTGCTTGTTATTCGCATTAATAATTCACTCCTGATTCTTCAATTTAATCTTCCAATTTCCTATATATTTCTCTTTCCAACTTCCAAAAATATTCTCTAGCCATTGTCATCTGTGTTGTTGAGCAGTGAATGAGTGATGCAGATATCAAAAATGGAAAGGCATCCGCTACTGCTTTTTCTCCTCGCCTTTCATGTCCTCACTCTCCTTTTCTACATCTTCTCTTCCTTCTATTACTTCCCCCACTCCACCGGCCACGTCATCTCGTCCTCCTCCCGAAACCCTAACTCCGTTCCCGGTTAATCCTTAATAAATTCACTCAAAAAATATTATGGTGTTTGAACTATATAGAGATTGGTGTATTAACAATTTAGTGGTGTTTGAAATAGTTAGAAATTGGTGAATCAATAATTTTATGGTGAGTGGTTATGATTTTTGATGGAGATTTTGAATATTTTCAAATGTTTATTTCTGCTGATTATTCTTGTACTTATGCGGTGTTGGAAAAAAGAGTGTTGAAAAGAAATAAACCAATTAGATTAGATCGTCGGGTAGTCTCAATGAGTTTAGAGAATTGTCCGATGATATCGATGGGAATTACATCAATGATTTAATGGTGCATGAATTGTATAGAAATTAGTGTATCTATAATTTTATGGTGCATGAATCATATAGATATTGGTGTATTTATAATTTTATGGTACATGAATTGTATAGAAATTGGTGTATCTATAATTTTATGATGCATGAATTTTATAGATATTGGTGTATCTATAATTTATGGTGCATGAATTATATAAAAATTAGTGATCTATAACTTTGTGGTGCATGAATTATATAAAAATTAGTGATCTATAATTTTATGGTGCATGAATTGTATAGAAATTGATGTATGAATTGTATAGAAATTGGTGTATCACCAGCTTTATGATGTCTGAATTGTATAGAAATTGGTGTATCAATAGCTTTATAGTGTCTGAATTGTATAAAAATTGGTGTATCAATAATTTTATGATTTTTGAAATAGTTAGAAATTGATATATTAATAATTTTATGGTGTCTGAATTATATAGAGATTGGTATATCATCAATTTTATTTTAAGGTGTCTTAGAAATCAGTGTATCAATAATTTTATAGTGTTTGAACTCTTAAAAAATAGGTGTATCAATAATAATAATAATTTTATAGTATCTGAAATATATAGAAATTGATGTATCAATAATTTTATGGTGTCTAAAATGTATAGAAATTGATCTATTTTTATGGTGTTTGATCGATATAGAAATAAGTTTTTTAATAATTTTATGGTTTATTAATAAATTTATGGTGTACGAAATTTGTATAAGATGTGGTTTGAATCAATCGGAGAATTTACTACCATTAATGATGTTCTTCTTAGAAGTATTAAAAATTAATGTTCATTGAATTAAATAAATTAAATTTAAAAACATAAAAAAAATATTAAATAAATTTGTTGTTTTTCGGTTATCTTATTTACTAGTATTTAAAAAAAAAAATTTAGTTGAAAAATAAAGTAGAAGAATTTATAAGATAAAATATCAATCATTAAATTATCTTCTTAAATCATGCTATTACAAATGGGTAACTATATATTCTTTCTGTGTTAATCAATAACACACGAGAAAATAAAAAAAAAAAGAAAAAAAAAGTGGTAAATAATTAATAATAAGAAGAAAAAATAGAAAAGAGCAAACAAAAATAAATCAAATAGAAAAGAGAGGGGAAATAATAAGAATAAGAATAAGAAATTTGTGGATGATAGCACACGCTCCTCTTTTTGGTTTCAAATTTCATGTTCTTCGTGTGCGTATGTTAATTTTATATTTGTAATTTTAAATTTTTTCCCAAAACAATTTTATTTTTAAAAAAGGAATGGAATTGGTTATGGAATTGAAAATATATTAGGAGAAATTATAGGAAAGAATACCAATTATTCTTTATCCAATTTTGATACTTTTAACTATTTTTTTCCTTTTTATCTTATTTGATAATTTTTTTTTTTTTTTAGTGGTATATTTTGAAAAGATGAAACTAGTGGTAGATTTTGTAATATAGACTCTAAAATTGTA
Source organism: Capsicum annuum (assembly GCF_002878395.1). Lineage (NCBI taxonomy): Eukaryota > Viridiplantae > Streptophyta > Magnoliopsida > Solanales > Solanaceae > Capsicum > Capsicum annuum. Next base: position 221,156,275 of record NC_061113.1, read on the forward strand.
TACTAGTGATTTGCCCTAAATATAAAGTAATAATATGGTTCAAATATTATTTTTTTTAGAATTTTTGTTTTAAATAAAATTTCATGTTAGCAAATTTTAATAAAAAAAATAACTAATTAAATAAGTTGAATGACTTTGTAAGTAAAATATCTATAGTTAAGTGACTTTTGAAGTAAAAATCAAAGTTGAATGGCTTTCTGAAATAAGAATTGACTTTTGAAGTAAAAATCAAAGTTGAGTGACTTTCTGAAATAAGAATTGACTTTTGAAGTAAGAAATAAAATTGAGTAACTTTCAGAGAAAAAAATCATAAGTTGAGTGATCATTTAAGTTATTCACTCCATTGTTTCATTAAAACGAGCTCAATACCTATTTTAATAGTATCACAATAATATCGTAGTGTTGACATTTTAATTAGTTGCCTTTCTTTCTCCTCTTATAATTCCTTTTTTCTGTCCATGAATATTGTTTTTCTCCCGTCCAATTTCTTTTCCTGGTTTTTCATTACGCAAAATTTAATATCAACTAATTTTTTTTTTTACCTTTTCGAACCTAAAATAAGTAAGCAATCGTGTATCCATTTTAGATGAGATAAACACAAAGTAATTATACTGTTCGGTCGACAATTTTTATTCATGTTTGGGAAAAGAATGAGGTCCACAAGTAAGGTGATATGTTATATATTTAGACTGTAAAATTAAAAGTGTAATTTCTCTAACAGTTTAAATTTTTGAGATGCTATGCATAATTCAACACTTAACACTTCTTTTACGCCATCGTAATTTAATGTGTTTATTTTAGAATAAATGCGCCCACGATACTTGATTAAACCACCACAAAACTTGTTCAGATTGCCAATCCTTGAACGTACAACTAAACTTGTGTACTGCAATTTTATATGTCTAGCAGTTAGTCAACTGTACTTGCAGTGCTAGAAGTACCATCTGAAATCTTAGGAATTTTTCATTCATCCAGATTCCTTAAATTAGAGGATATTGTTAGTTAAATTATCACTTGGCCATTAAAAAATCAATGCACCCTTCCTATTTGCTATGCGTATTGTCAACTTAATTATCCCTCAATTGAATATTCCAACCAAGGAGTAGTACTTGGTACTAGTTTATTTGTACTCTCCGTATCATATTAGTTGATCATTTCTCTCTTTACACACTCTTTAATAAATCATAAATATGAAGGCTAATATTACAAATGAACCATCTAGTATACCTGAACTATGACCAAATTTGTTACGTCATACTCCAACTTCGCAGGATTCTACTACCCCTGAATTAAATTTTAGCGTATTTTTTTTATCAAGGAGCAAGAATAAAAATTTTACAACAATGGTATAGAAATCTATGTGAAAAATATAGAGAAGAAATAAAAATGAAAAAAACATTTTAGTAATTAATTGCTTTATCATAGTATTTATTAGTTGTTTGTTTAAATCTTAATAATTCCTCTATATTTTCATTAAGGAATTCTATATATTTTATATCTTTAGTTCTCATGTATTCTTCTAAATTTGTTTTCGTTAGTTTTTCTATTAATTGTATATTTTTCATATCCATTTTTCAATATTCTAAATATACGTAATTTGTCATTGTTGATGTGTAGGTTTGGTATGTAAGTATTTGTAAGAAGTAGGTAGGTGTGGTATGTAATTTATTCTAGTCATAAAATATTTATCAAATATTTTTTTCAATATGATTTTTCTTATATCTATAATTTCTATATCCTTAAATACATACAAAACAAGTATTTTAAATTTATCTACCATTTCGTCAGATAAATAAGTATTCATTTTTCATATGATGCTTTTTCAAAATATTCCCTTCAATCACACATATAACAAAATATGATCATTTTAGATTACTATATACTAGATTATTCTTAAATAACATGTTCTTTGGTCACTATTAGCATGGTAATCTGGATACTTTTCCCTTAAACAGCGCTTCTACTTTGGCTACTCCCCTATCACGACTTTCTTGCCTCACCGGTTTCACCTTTAGGATGGTATAATTCTTAGGAATTTTTCTCCTTTTTCACTTTGCTAATAAACTTCTTAACATGCTATTTTTTGAATAATTCTACTATAAAGTAACTATCATGAACTTATTTTATCATATCATGATTGTTAGGAATTTATGAATTTAGTTATTCATAATCGTAAATAAATATACCTGTTCTGGTAGATTTGATAATTCTGGGTTTTGTTCATCCATAGCTTTTGCTTTGAAATATATCTGTTTTTTATTAAATATTCAAAAGTTTTTTGTTTACAAAGGAGGAGGCTTGCTTTCAACACATGAAAGTCTTACCTCTAACTGAGCAAAATGCTCTCTATTTATAATCCTAAGAAAGATAAAGAAAACGTGTATTCTATTTCTATATTGTTCCTACTTTACACGTATCCTATCTAATTTACAAAAAGTCTTTACATTTTGAAAGGAAAAGACTTAAAGTTAACTAAAAAACAAAATCTAATAATAGTCTTTTGTTCAAAAAGTCAAAAAGCCTATTAAATGAAAAGAAAAGTCAAAAAGACTATTAAAGCTTTACGATAATTTACGTAGGAAGTTTAGTTTTTTCTCCATATGTCATTTTCCTATCTTCAGTGCTTTGTCTTCTTCTATTATTGCTACATTGCTCCGTTGATTTTTATCTTCTAGCTGGCGTCCTTATCTTCTTGATTGATATTTTTTTATTCTAGCTGGACTTCTGGAATAATATTATCTCCTCCATTTCATCTCAAACATTGATGGTCTGGATATTTTTGTCCAATTATCTTGCAATATCTTGTTAATAATCCGTCTGAAATAAATCCTTTTCTAATTGCTCTTGCAGTAGATTATTTTTCTGGGTTAAGTAACGTCATTATCCATTGTCTAACATCTTCCATATCTGTTTGTCGTAGTTCTCTTGAATTTGAATAAATCATTTTATGATCTCTTGAATAATAGCTCCATATTGGGTTTCCATTGATATAATTATTTGCTAATTCTTGAATAATTGTAGCTATTCCAATAAGTCATTTATTTGTGTAAAAATCAGGTATCTCGATTTTAAGTATCTCTGAATGCTGCACAATATCTTTCGATATAATCATATCTCTGGTTAATCCTATTTTTACAACTTGTATAACTGGTTTGATCTCGTCGTATAATATCTCTGTTGGTGCAGTATAAAACTTTATATAAAATAGATTTTCTTTGGTTACTCTTTTATAGGTGGTGAATACTTTATGTAATTCTTCTATAACTGTTAGTTCTTCTTCATTTTAGGTATATACGGTATTTAATAATCCATAGTCGAAACATATTTTTATTAAGCTTGGATTGGTTTTGGGTAGTGCGATTAGCTTGTTGTAACCTTGCAATTTTTGGGTTGTATAGTTTGTGTTTGATTCTTGGATATTTGTAGCTCTGGGGTTAAGGTTTAGAAAAGTTTGTACTTTGTAGATATTTTCTATATATCCTCCGGCTATATGGTTATAAGCTTTTTTATCTTAGTTTAAACTAACTCGATATGTGGTAATTTATGGGGGTATGTACAAAGGGTCTTTTTGTGCTTTTGGTATAAATGGTTTTTCAAATATCTTATTCATGTTCATGTTCTGGTATCTTTGTCCACTAACTTCTTTGCTTGTACCTACAATTGTAGATTGATAAACGTTATGGGTTTTATGGAGTGTCCCAACATCTTTTTTTAGCTCTGGAATTTTAATGTCTTCCGATCGACATAGATCTGTACACTGCTGAGTTAGCTGATTCATAGATTTAGACTTCAGTTTAACTTCATTAGTCTTTAACTTTTCCATTTCATTACCCATACTGTCCACTTTCATTGAAAGCGTAGTTAGGATTTTGAGTATTTTTTCTAAAGCATCATCTTCTATTATATCAGTCTGTGTAGCTTTGTCTTGATATGTAATCTGCAATAACATTTTTATTAGTACTAATTACTTCAATTGTAAATGTAAAATTTAATATATTGAATACTAGTCTCCAAATCTCTTTCGTTGTAACTGAATTTTGTATTTTTTTTGTTAACCACCAACGTACCTGTGTATTATCTGTCCATGCAATAAATTTTTTATATACAATATATGGCTCAAATGATAATAAACATTTATATAATGAACATAATTCTTTTCTATTTATTTCCCATTTTATTTCTGTTTCATTAAACGTATCTGAGTAGTATCTACAATGATGTTCTAATTTTTCTTCTTCATATTTATATTTAAGTACTCCTCCATAACTATATTCACTAGCATCTGCTTCTACTATATATATAAATTTTTTATTTTCGTCTAGGAATTGTAATTTTGGTAACTCTTTACAAATTATTTTTATTTTCTGAACTTTTTTTTTATCTTTTTCGTTGTAATTATATTCTATATCCTTTTTAAATTTTTTCTGTAAAGGCTTTAGGTTTTCTGCTAATTTTGGTATATATTCTCTTACTTGGTTTACTAATCCTAAAAATGATTGTAATTTCTTTTTTAGTATCTAATTCTTCTTTTGAATTTATTATTTTTTGTACTATATGTTGTTGCATTTTTACTCCAGTTTTATCTATTTGTATTCCTAAAAATTCTATCTGATTTTTCATAATTTCGGCTTTCTTTTCACTTAAACTTATTCCTGATTTTTCTATTATATCTGTAAATTGTTCTAATAATTTACAGATATAATAGAAA